>NW_009798613.1:2744-7144 GCF_000520075.1 Aphanomyces astaci
GGAAGTCGTTAATCGACTTATCCTGCGAGGGTTTAAGACCCTGACCAGCGAAATGAAGCTTCGTCCGGACGAATGGCATCGTGTGTTGGCCCTAGTACAGAGCGCGTTGAACCACCAGCCGGCGGACCGTCTCGGCGGTGTGGCTCCAGTGACGGCGTTTCAAGGCTTGCCGTCTACAACGCCTTTAGCTGGGTTCGTACACCCAAGGACCACCAAGAAAGTACTCACGGTGCACTGGCTCTCGACGGTGCGTCAAAAGCACAAGTACGCACTGCGACAAGCCATGGAAAATATGCACCGCGACGTAGCGGCTCGAAGCGAGAAGTTGCGGCAGCAGGCGCGAGGTCGCCGCGAGAAGAAAGCACACGTGCGCTTAGCGAAGTTTGCGCTGGGTGTGCTGTTGGGAAAAATCATCAAGTTCCCCAACAAGTTGGCACTCAATTGGAAAGGTCCGTACCGCGTCGACTCGGACTATGTGATGGAAGTCCAACAGCTCGTGGAGCCGTTTCGGACGTCGGTCCACCATGCCAGCTGGCTGAAGTTTTTCAGCGATGCTGCATTGGACGTCACCGATGACCTGGTGGACTACGCCACGTTTGGCGATGAAGGTAATTTTTTGTCGAAGAACTTTTGGGCGCTCGCCGTAGCGCCGACGGGAAATTCGAAGTGCGCGTCAAGTGGAAGGGACTCGACGAAGAAGAAGCTTTTTGGGAGCCAGCCCTCCAACTCTATGAAGACATTGCGGTCGTCCTGCGCCGCTGGATCGTGAAGAATGCCAGCGACTGCGTCGTCAAGGAAATGCTCGACGACTTAGAGGCGACCCTTGGCCATTCACTTTAGGGGGAAGTGTTCTGCCGCGTCCGCAGAAGTGCGTCGTGTGCCCTTGGAAATGACCGAGGGCAAACCGCACCTATATGAAAGGTCGAGAACCGTCTGGTTTCGACGCGTGGCCGATATCGAGGACTGGTTAGTATAAAAGGTTAATACCAGTCAGTTTGCATTGTGAGTCAAACCACCGTTGTGGTTACTGTGCTGGTCGACGGAGCGTCGACAGTACGGGGTGCGGAACAATACTGTAGTATGCATGCTTGTCAGGGAAATCACAGGTGTCGAAGACGACATAGACCTGTCGTATTCCCCATCTACCTGTACCCAAGCATTATCTTTACCCAATACTTTCACGTGCTGACGCCATGGCTATGCGCACCACAGGCACTCAGCGACCGAGACTACAGTTCTGTAAGAACGTTTACCTCAGCTTACCCGTCCTAAAATGAGACGATTGGAACAGGTTTATCCGGACCATGTGTTGGAACTGTCCAATCAAATATTCTTTAAACGCATAACCATTTATACTTTACCTGGCCAGAATAATACCCTATCCGCACAATTTGTATGCATGGAGGCATACACAGTTCAAGGTTAAAAATGGTCCTCAAAAATAGAGTAAACTTGCCTGGAAAGTTGGATTTTTGTATTAACGTGACCGACCAGTGATGTGCCAAATGTTCAGCGATGTGCCGATTTATTTCATCCAATTAAATCATTCGAGCTGTATTATTGGACATAACAGAACATCTCATGCCAATAATCTTGTAAAAGTTTATGGTGGGAAAAATTATTATATGTAAAAGGTTTTCGAGTTTGAATTGACATCCAAATGCCGCCTGGACACTGTACACTGACGACACCCTGAGAGAAGCCGTTCAGACAGTCCTATCCAAAGCCCATTCAGTATAGTAATTATCCACACGAATTTTCCAATACAATTTCCCTGAAAATCCTTCGGGGAATACCGGTACAAGTAATCAGAACTACCGTGTGTTTGTTGTTGCAGCACTTCTGGAGCACCTTACCAGTACTGTCAGTACTGTAGTGCACGCCTCCCAATGTTTACGCATATCAACAACCCTGTGTACAGTACTGCACTGTAGTATGTGTAATGCGTGCAGTGCACCATCCCCATTTGCTGTACGGTACTAATACACTGTAGTGTGCGTCGTGCCGACGTACAAACATGGCCGCTTTGACGAGGTCGATAAACAAAGGGATAGGATGTACTTGTTGGCTGGTTTACGTTCGGCACTATTCCACCGCTCACCTACGTTATCCTCGCTCATCTACTACACCATTTCCCGTTCAAATTGAAATGAATTTCCAGTCAATGTGAAATGCAGAAATATTACTTCGAAGTACTTCCTCTGTTCGCGAATGCTGTTGACACTTTTTTCAAAATACCTTCACGAATGCGAAAATAGTCAAAATAACCTCCAACTATGCTCATTTCACAGCCAATTAAAAGGCCTATCTTGACCAATTTTTCAATCAATTTTATTAGATGTTTTGGCTGAGACACATGCTCAAAAGCACTGGACGGCAGTGAGCAAAATATTGAAACATTCGTAACTCACTCATTTCTTGTCCAATTCACTTCAAATCACTTGCAATCGCTTCCTCTTGAAGCGTAGATATCGCTAACACCCTTCCGAATCCCAGTTTCTGGGGAGCGCGTTACGGAGGTTTCAATGCCGCGAGGACAATCTTGTCGTGAGCTTGCGAACGACGAACGCACGGCCATATACCACTCACTGCTGGAACTCAAGGTCAATGCACGCGTGCAACATGGGTTCATGAAGGCACTCTGCGAGAAGTACAGCGTGACCCGGCAGGCCATCTCACGCATTTGGATCCAAGGACAAAGGTCCAAACACGTCAGTGGATGCGGCAATGTAATGTTGCCTCCCGCAAGGCGGGCAACTGTGGAAGGAAGGCCAAGTACACGCTTGCTCAGCTGGAAGCTTCAGTCAAGGCAGTCCCACCACATGCACGTTCGACGTATAGGAGCCTTTCCGCTGCCAGTGGGATTCCACTTGCCACGTTGTGGAAACTGCTTAAGTCCAAGGCCATTCGTCGGCGCAGCAGTCGCCTCAAACCTATGTTGACTGAGCACCACAAGGCCCAACGGATGTCGTTCGTTCGGGGGTTCATCAAGTCAACGAGAGACGGGGGTCACAGTTGGCATGATATGCTAGACAGGGTACACATCGACGAAAAGTGGTTTTACATCACAAAGCTCAACCGCAAGTACTATCTTTGGCACGATGAAGACGTACCGCATCGCAAGTGCCATTCCAAGGCGCATATACAGAAGGTCATGTTCGTGACTGCCGTCGCTCGCCCGAGGTACGACCCAGCCCAGCGCAAGATGTGGGACGGGAAGGTGGGGACTTATTTGTGGAGACCCAGGAGGCCAAGAGAACAAGCAAGAACCGCGTCCGTGGCACGCCCATCACTGTGCCCATGACGGTCACAAAAGACATCTATCGTCGCTTCATCATCGAACACGTCATCCCGTCAATTCGACTGAAGTGGCCGGGCCATCGTGGAAACACGATATACATCCAGAAAGACAATGCAAGGCCCCACGTCAGCATTCGAGACCCTGATGTCGTGGCTGCTGGTGCTTTGCATGGTTGGGACATTCGTTTGGACTCCCAGCCACCGATGAGTCCCGATTTCAACGTCTTAGACCTGGGTTTTTTTAACGCCATACAGTCGCTGCAGCACCAGAAGATGTCAAGATGCATTGAAGACCTTGTCGCGGCCGTCCACGAAGCATACGTCGAAATGGACTGGAAGATTCTCGACAAGACCTTCATGACGCTGCAAAATGTCATGAAGGAAGCGTTCAAGGCGAATGGTGACAATGTGTACGCCTTGCCCCATGCCAGCAAGGACAAGACTCGCAAGACATCCTGAGTTAGCATGCAACCCAGCTGCCATGCTGATGTGTGCGCCGCCATCGATGCAATACAAAGAAGATTTGATTATGAGGACCGGATTGAGTCATTGGTTGATTCATTTGATTCCTCGTTGTCAATGGCCCCTTCTAACCTTGACGAGATTTGTGAAATGGTCGGGAACCTCAAGTGCTAGTTGAATCACATCCTGCAGGGTTTGGTCGTATATTTACTTTTTGAATAAAATTACACGTTTTTGCCTTTTCAAATAAAATATTGCATACAAATTCACATATAATTATTTTGTTCAAACTAGTGTCAACAACAGTATTTGCGAACAGAGGAAGCATAAGATTTCACAAGTGCAGTTTCACATCTCAACATGAAAAATGTTCACTTGGAAATGAAACGTTAAACTTACGTCAACTATAGTATAGTGACCATAAGGTGATGAATTATACTACCCTTCAGTATATATGTACAATAGTGATTCAATCATCATGTCTACCCTCCCTCACCCATCTTCCTCCTTTATCCAAATCATACACCAGGATATACCGGTATATGAAACAAAGTATGTTTCAAGTGGAATGTTAGAGAATTCATGTTGATTTGAAAATCGTCGTGTTTCGAACGTGTTCATTTCACATTGACTGGAAA
>NW_009798614.1:0-677 GCF_000520075.1 Aphanomyces astaci
AGTTCAAATAAACTTCGAGCTTTTCTGGAAACTAAGTTGTAATGCATGCGTAATTCCTCACATATGTGGTATGACTTAGTGATATGGATATAGATGTATACGTATACGGTCCTTAGTAGGGACACCAGGGACGTATGGGGACGAGTGCAGATGAAGAACAAAGTGTTTTACTAATATCACTACAATAAAGCATATAGATGGTTGTAATTGTGTCTCGAGCGCGCTCCGCTGCAGCACCATCTGCTTGGATTAACTCGTCATCATCTACGATGTCACCGCCGATATGCATCCACCCGGGTTACGTCTCAGGCTGTATTGGAGCCACAGCCTCGCTGTCGTAGTCAATGTACCAATCATGCAAGACCAACCATGCGGCTACGGCTTTGGATCCAGTTATAGTTGGCTTCGTCTGGAGCCATGCTTAAGACGATCGAATACGGGGTCATTACGTGCTTGAAACGCTTGTAGGCAGCGTCACTGTAACGGTAGCAATATTCACAGAGTAAATTGGAAAGTGATTAGATTGTCGTCTTAAACTACTAACTACGAAAATGTATTCTATACTAAACTACATGAAGTAAATGTTCTTTCTCTACGGCTTCTTCAACGGCCTTGCCCGCTAATGGTGCGACAATCTTTAGCTTGTTCGACAGTCTTGCCATCGTTCTCTTAACGAT
>NW_009798614.1:4876-9644 GCF_000520075.1 Aphanomyces astaci
CCACTCTGTCATTACTGTGTCCTTAAATGAGAACTTGTCGACCTTGATCGTTTCCATGACTTCTCGCGTATTCGTCATAGGTGACCACACATTGTCATACGCAGCAATGCGCACTGACTTGTTGCGAATGACGTTGGTTCCCAACCCAACTCGACAAAGTGAATGCGTCGCTCCAGAATCCAACAACACTTTCACATATTTGCCATTCATTACACCCGACTTAATCATCAACGCTGGTGACTTCTTTCCAGCTTCCGGCTCGACTTGAACAACCGTTCCCACAGTCCCCTTGTCGTCGTTTACTTCCTTGACGACTCCAAACGAGATGCGCTCAACATCATCGTTCGACACTTGCTCCTGGACTTCGAGGTTGTTCTGGTGGCTGGGCGGTGCCTGCCTTGATATCTTCTTCTTGGGCTTCCGACATTCTGTCGCGATATGCCCCAACTTCTGACAGTTGTAACAGCGAATGTTGCTGCTATCCTTCCTCCGACTGCCTTGCATCTTGACATTGTCCACTTCCATGTCTGTGGACACTTGCGACTCCAAACGCGGTACATGTCCTTCGCGCTGGCCGCTTCCATAGTCCGTCCGATTCCATCGGTTCGGCTTGTCGGGACGCTTCATCGACGAGAGTGAAACAGAATGCGCACGTTCATACTCCAACGCCGCCTTGATCGCTTCAGACAAAGTCTTGCTTTGACGGTACTTCACTTCCTCGCAGGTCTTCAATTTTAACCCTCGAATGAAGAACGTCACCTTGTCCAGCTCTGACATCTCCTGCACATCCCTGTAAACACGACGGAACTTCTCGATGTACTCGACTAAGTCTTTGCACCCCTTCTGCTGCAACGCAAACAGACGGTCACGTAGCCGCTCTTGTAGATCACTCGCTTCGAACTGTTCACGCAAACCGTGTTTAAACTCCGCGAGTGTCGTAAACCCATGACCTTGCGACGCTAGCTCTTGACACCATGCAGCTGCTTCCCCTTGGAGGTTCGCAACAACCATCGCTAGACAGCGTGCTTCAACCGCTTCGTCGGTTTCGTACTTCAAGTTCTTCGCCGCAAAGAACGTCTTAACTCGATGGATGTATAACCCGATACTCTCATTCAAATGCCCATGGTACGCTGATATTGAGAGTCCCTCGACACGCCGTTCGGTGTCACGTACTTGGTTTCTACCCTGATCGCCGTTACTAGACACACATTGAAGAAGCGCTGTTTGCATGTCCTGCTGCGCCTTCAGTTGATTCTCCTGTTGCGCTTGTTGATTTGCCAACGCTTGCGCTTGTGCTTGGGTTTGGGCCTCCAGCAGTTGTTGGATCATCTGCTGCTGATGCTCCATAGTCCCAACTAGCCTCGCAAACACTTCCTCCATGATTTCGATTGGAAAAAAGGTTTTATTACAGGCTCGCTAAGTAATCAACTAAGTCTTCTTTAGTGTCGACCTTTGGCTTCTTCGCTTCGATCTTCGGTCTCGCCAACAAATGCGCGTCAATCGCTTCGGTTACGTATCCGGACGACAGACGTAAAGTAGCTTGGACCTTGCTAAGTTCGTCGAGAGCGTACTTAATTCGGTTACTACTTAAGTCGCTGTTCTCGCTGCGTAGGTCTCGCTGGATAACCTTCTCGCTCGCCACTGCCGCTGCCGCTCGCTCCGCTTTTGACTTTCCCACTCGCCGCAGTCGCTTACTTTTTTTTTGTCGGCAGTGACTCTTCACACGCACCAAATGTCCCTTTCCCAACGGTCGACTCTGCCCCTACCGACCCTGATGCCGGACACTAAGGCGAGTACTGTCGAGGAAAAAGAAACACTTAGGCGATCGCTAGCTCGACACTAGTCGCTACGAAAGGTCGCCACTGAACCTTTACCTGAACTAGATTGAGTAACCTTACAACCTCCGAGCTATGCCCCTCGGTGTACGTTCCTTGCTGCCGAACTGAACTGAACTAGGAAGTGCTACCAAATGTAACGGTAGCGAGCTTCACAGAGTGATTAGATTGTCATCTTAAACTACTAACTACGAAAATGTATACTCTACTAAACTACATGAAGCAAATGAGTACGCGCTGTCATGCACTTCGACATTTTGGCAGATGCGCTGGTACGTGCCTCGCGTGCACCGCAGGTGTCGTATGAACCATGGGTCGTGGATGGGACTGTTTTGCACGATGGTCCACGTGTTACTCGGGATGACAAAGTGGTTGGTGATGGGGGCGCGGAAACTACGACCGTCCATTGTCGAGAATACTGTATCAAACGCAACTGCAACAGCGACACACACTGCTATAGCGTCGTCCATGTGAATATATCGGAAGTCAGGTTGCCCAATCTCTGATTGGTACTACGTAGTAATACTATACTTTTGTTTAGACCAATCAAACAAATATCTACCTCGTTCTCTTGCGAATGTCCTGGCGGTCATCCGGATGAAAAATTCAAGGTTTTCATTGGCTTAACCTCGTCTGAGATTTTACTCGGAACAGGCCCTTATATCACTTGAGTACCTCGAAACAAACGAAATGTGTACGTAAGAACGTGCCCCATGAAGAGGCTTGAAAGATCGGAACCCCGGCGCCCTAGAACCTAGATTAGTTAGGTCGAAGTGTAGTCTTCATATTCCGGGGTTTGGCGCATCGCCAGAGGTTTGCTATCGCTAACCCCCGGCAATGCGCGGAACCCCTCACGAAAATCAGAAGCAAGCCTACCTCCGCTACGCTGCGGTAGCTTGCGCACCACCACGCAGATGCAGAAAACGTTCAAGGTGCGACGAACTCCTGGTCATAGTGGCTTCCAATGCGAATTCGAAACTGTTGCGAATCGATTTCGCGTAGCGACTTGATCCCGTTAGTGTTGCACTAAGAAAATCCAGTTAACCGTTGCGAATAGATTTGGGCACATCCCCCGGACAGAAGATAAATTCAAACCGCCCCAAGTAATCCTACTCCCACAGTTTTTGGTAAAATATTAATCAAATAAAAATTGCGAAAAGTGTTCCTACAACTTACGGATAATATCCGGTCATCCGGAATTATCCAGTGCTCTGTTTCTGTAGAAGTCGGACTGTTTCTGCCCAATCATAGGTCAGCTAAGCAGTCTGATAATCATCATTTTTGGTTGTGTTCTCAGCCTCAGAAGCTTTCCTCGTCGTCGCATCATTGCTACCTACTTCCTCGTCCCTCTTGACAGGTCCCCATCAACGAACAACTTGCGGACTTCTTTACGAAGTATCCGGAACCTGCGTTTCGCATGATCTACCTCGCTCTGCGACTCTCGTGTACCCCGTACCCTAGTGGTCTTTGCATATGGTACTCACGACATTTATGCCTTTATGGCTGTTGTTGATATTATCTTTCACTTAATATTCTCCTCCTTCATCATCGCCCTCGACCTTGTGGCGACATGTGCACTCTAAGTCCGCTCCTGCCGTTTTGAAGTCGGTGGTCCCGTCTGCCCCGCGGGGCTGCTCGAGGATCGGCCGTACGAGTGGCTTCATGGTTTGTGAAAGTTACTACATGGTGCCCCCCCTTATTTGCAATTCATGGGGTTTCACCCCTAGGTCAGGTAAGCCCTCGTATGTGGCCATGCCGGCAGGTCGTCGTATCGAAGATGTGGTCGCGCTAAAAGAGATCATATCATGGGGATCTTCGGCGAAGAGATGCGGAGACAAAGACAGCATTAAGAACGTCATTTCGTCGGTCGATTGGCCTGACGTGGCGCTTGGGACTTGAGTCGTGGGCTGCGTTAGTCTTGGCTGGGACATTTGTCTTAAACGTCGTCGGCAGGTGGTGTTCCCGTGTGAGATGGGTAGAGCGCGTCAGCTGGAGTCGGCTTGAGAAAGTTTCCTGTGAGGGATGGGTGGAGCGCGGCACCTAGCGTCGGGTTGAGGAGTTCCCGTGAGGGATGAGGAGTGCACATTGTGCATTGGGATTTGTGAGCTTCTTGTCACCAGGAGCAATCATAAAAGCCAGCTCGTCGGGCGCAACGAATGATTCTCAATGTCAAGAGCTTCGGCCGCCGCAAACACGACCAGTCACTTGGACTCGGGTTTTGTATGAAAGCGTATCTGGATATAGCGAGCTTTGTTGGCGATGTGGCAAATTGGAGAATAACAGAGATATATAATTTCGAGTCTTGTGTGCTTACCAAGGTATGGCCCACATAAGAATTTTCAAAAAGTCTTGATTCGCAATCGCGTCCAGCTCGACTGTCAACAGATCACATATAAACAATTCCATAACGATCAGTCCTTCCTACTACGTACTATTATAACGCTCCACAACTTGCATACTGCTACATTTATCATGCTATCAATGGCATTGCCACAATTACATACAAAAAGAAAGTTTAAAATATACGACTTAAATTGGCAGTCAAAATTATAGAAGTTCCGAGTCTATAACGGTTTCCAATGCCCCGACCAGCCTTTAAGGGGCTTGTTCTGCCGCGTCCGCAGAAGTGCGTCGTGTGCCCGCGGAAATGACCGAGGGCAAACCGCACCTACATGGGAGGTCGAGCACCGTCTGGTTTCGACGCGTGGTCGATATCGATGACTGGTTAGTATAAAAGGTTAATACCAGTCAGTTTGCATTGTGAGTCTAACCACCGTTGTGGTTGCTGTGCTGGTCGACGGAACGTCTACAGTGCGGGGTGCGGAACAAAGAATTCTTTAGAGCACGTATCGATCTGAAGCAATGAGTGATACGGAAGTGGAGCCGTCAAGCCGCAAGTCTCGGTCGCCGGAGCGCGACGACGACACAGTGCG
>NW_009798615.1:0-564 GCF_000520075.1 Aphanomyces astaci
AGTGAAGGCAAAAAGTCGCTGATATTTCAGCGGCTTGTGGAAAAAGCCAAAAACCGCTGACACAAAAGTCGCTCCGAACACACCCTAATAGTTGATGCTCCTTTTCGGCCAAAATGTGCCTGGCTCTATATATTTCCAGACAGATATATATTTGACTTGTTACAGTAAATGGAATTCGCAAGTTGAGCCACCTAGCTCCTTTTAATATCCAATCAGAGTCCATCATACCTTGTTTCTTACACACGATTGGCTATATAGGTAACACTGGCAGAAGTGCACCGAAACATGAGCTTGAACATGATGATAACAATGTCCACCTACATATGTACCGGTACAAGCATCAGGCTGGTGGTCATGCATTGTTGTGTGATGGTCGACATGAACAACCTGTTGCGCAGGTCGAGGGTAGGACAAGCTACTGGCTTGCTGGGCCAGGGTAAAATGTGAAGTGATTAATAGTTAGTCTACTGTCGAGCTAACCTTCCAATATACAACCGTTGCTATTCTTCTTGATATGTATGGCTCTACTAGCCCTTGTTGTTCTTCTTCGGATATGACCACTAC
>NW_009798615.1:4876-5673 GCF_000520075.1 Aphanomyces astaci
CGACGCTGCCGCCGACCATGCACACAATTCCGGTGGTGGAGCGGCGGTCAGGCTTGGACGCCCAGCTGGCGTCACTGTACCCGGAGATCCTGACGTCGGACCCAGTGAAGGTCATGCCGGTGTTTATGGTGTGCTTGACATATCTCATTAGGCGCTTGGCACCAAGCAGGTATGGCACTCGGGGATCGTGGAGATGCCGAGACAGGCGTTGTACGGTGTGTGCGATGTCTGGTCGCGTACATGTCATTAGGTACATGAGGCTGCCGACCATAGACCGGTATACCTCCTGGTGTACCTTGGCTTGGTTCTCATCGTGCCATAGGTCCTCGCAGGCTTCGGACTTAATATATCTTTGAGATAATAATCTAGATAAGATAGCAAAAATAATCTATTTCTTATGTGACGTTGGATGCAATAATCTATTTTTAGTGCCAGCAGATATCTCTTATCTATTTTCAAGCTTCGTCCAATTATCCTCAACACACCTTCGCCACACCATTTTGACAATGGTGTCGTTACGCAGCTGACTGCTGCTGAGAAGGATGCATTGGTCATGCTCCTGTTGGATCCTGGCACGGTTGCAATCCCCAGCACACCGTTGAGCTACGCGGACGAACTTTTGGCTCCAAAACGTCGCCGAATGGGACCAACAGCAAGAAAGTACTGCAGCTTGAAGTTTGTCGGTCCAACGAGCAACATGGTTGAACGGCTCTTCAACATCGCGAAGTACATCATGACAGACCATAGAAAGCACATGCATCCGGTGAATTTCGAGATGATCATATTCCTTCGCGCGA
>NW_009798615.1:9231-12121 GCF_000520075.1 Aphanomyces astaci
CATCAGGAAGAGCAGACGGTCGATGGCGCTTGCTGTATCGATCCCGGTGCTGCACTCTCTCAACTTCCGCAAGACGACCTCGTACCGTTCAAGGAACTCAGGTAGGTCTCTTCTTTGATGTACCAGCTCATCGAGTGATACTCGGATGATAGGGCAAGCTTGTCGATCTTAGACTTTGGCTCATGGTGGTCTGAGAGGGCCTTGTAGGCGGCGATGACCGTCTCCGCATCTTCGACATATTGGTACTGGGACGGTTCGATCCCTTCGATGATGACCCCATAGGCCTTGTCCATGTCCGTCTGCAGGCGTGTCTTTGCTGCCTCGGTTGACTCGCCCACACGACGATCACCGCTCTTGGTGACGTCCATGACCTACCACAGCCCCACCTGGGTCCTCGTGCTCAGGCACGGCTGGAGTTGGGCACGGATGGCAGTCCGACATGCCGAAGCGCTCAAGAACCTTTGCGGCATACGCTGCTTGTGACAGCGTGATCGCGCCGGTTAGTCCCAGGAGGTAACTCAATTCCCCTTGTCTTTTGAGTTTCATCTTCCATTTGAGTGAGCATGGTGTTGAGTTTTAGCTGCTATGGCGAAGTCTTTGACGTAATTATTTCCAGTTTGGGGCCGGCAGTCCAGGTCTTGGTGTCGGGGGCGATACGTCGGGTGTGGAGAAGTACCTCTTGGTTAGCGTTGCGTGTGGGCCTGGTGCCGAGATCCGCTGTGAGCGTTCGGTGCCCGCGGGCGCTTGGAGTCGTGGCGTCGGTGTCACGGGGGTAGTCAATTGCCCGGGACTCGATGAGGTATCTTCTTCTTCATCATCGTGAGTGAAAAGGTAGTCGTCGATAGGGGCCTTCTCCCCAAAGAACTCGTTCTCGGAGAACGTCACGTGTACGCCGGTGGTGACCTTTTGGGCCTCGAGGTCGTACAGTTTGTACGATTTCATCGAGTCGGAATATCCGAGGAACACGCATTTCGTGCCTTTATAGGTGAGAGTTTGTTTCTCTTCGTTGGATCTTTCACCATGTTGTAGGCGACGCACCCGAAGACCTTTATGTTGGCCAAGGTGGGCTTGTGTCGCAGAAATAGTTCGGACGGCGTGGCCTTGGCCGCTGTGGTGTGCACCACGCGGTTAAGGATGAACACGGCGGTATTCACCGCCTCGGCCCACCAGCGTTTGGCCATTCCGGCGTGGGCGAGCATCGACAGGGCCATCTCCATGATGGTTCTGTGGACTCGTTCGGCGATTCCGTTCTGCCATTGGTTGTTTGGAGTGGACTTCTCGTGCTGAATCCCGAAGGTGCGTACTCCGAGTAACTTCATGTTGAAATCATCTGACATGAACTCAGATCCGCTGTCGGAGCGGAAGATGCGGGTCTTATTGCCCGTCTGGGTCTTCGACCAGGCCAGGAGTTCGAGGAAGTTTTCTCCTTGCGTGGCGCTGTCGGTCGAGTGGTTGAACCGCACTACTTTGTAGCCGGTGGCGGCGTCTACATACACGGTGTAGTACTTGCATCTTCCCATTGATTCAGTGCTCATAGGTCCCTTAGTGTGTGAGACCCAGCACTCCCCTGGCTTGAAGGTCCGGCTGCTCGTTTTGGGTGCCGGGGTTTTTGCCATTTTTGATTTCACACAGCACTCGCATGGGTGCTCCAAGGCGAAGAGTTTGGGCGGCGGCCCCAATCCGAGTAGGCCGCAGCGCCGGACGGCTTCGATAGGGAGGTGTCCCAGTCGCTGATATCACAGCTGACTTTTCTATCGTAGGCGATGGTTCTTTCTTTGGGGGGTGGATCCTTGGATACGTCCGTTGATCGGTTGGCGTATTCGGACTTCCGCTCAAGGGTGTACACCTTGAGTATCGGGTGCAGTACCGCTTTGGTGATGGATTTTCCGTCACAGGTGAGCGTGTAGATGTTGTTTATGAATGTTGCCCCGCATTTTTCATTCGTCATGAGCGTAGGGATAGACATCAAGGTCGAGGGGATTCCTTCCACCACGAGGACGTCTTGGAGTTTCAACTTCATCCCCATGGATGTCTCCACGGTCATGGTTCCGACCTTTGTCGTGACGGTTTTGGTACCGCTAGCCACTGTGACTGATCTGCTACAGTCTCTCACGTCTCGTAGGGCGTCCACGTCCCCGGTCATGTGTGCCGATGCACCAGAGTCGACAATTATCTCTTTGTGGAGGACGGTGACGCGCAGTGCTGCCACTTCCTCTGCGCTCAGGGTTGGTTGAACGGTGGCTGAGAACAGGTAGCAGTCTTCCCCCGCGAACTGGCCTTGTTCGCCCTTAGGGTCTTCCTTGTGGTTTGAGCGTCTTGGGTTCTTGACTCCAGGGTTCCTTTTCCTGCGGCACTCCCGTGCCCAGTGGCCTTCGATGCCACAGTTGTTGCACTTGCCTTGGCGCTTGGGTTTTCGTGGATTGACCATGGTGGTGTTCAGTGCCCGGTCGTCGTGGCTACCCCGACGAGGAGGTGTGATTGCCCCGTTGATCACCGCTGCTTTGTATTCTGATTCCAGCATTGATCTGACCAAAGTCATGTTCTTTTGGTCTGCCGGTAGGGCGACAACTTGATGCGCAATGTGGCGCAGTTGCCACGGCATCAGGAAGAGCAGACGGTCGATGGCGCTTGCTGTATCGATCCCGGTGCTGCACTCTCTCAACTTCCGCAAGACGACCTCGTACCGTTCAAGGAACTCAGGTAGGTCTCTTCTTTGATGTACCAGCTCATCGAGTGATACTCGGATGATAGGGCAAGCTTGTCGATCTTAGACTTTGGCTCATGGTGGTCTGAGAGGGCCTTGTAGGCGGCGATGACCGTCTCCGCATCTTCGACATATTGGTACTGGGACGGTTCGATCCCTTCGATGATGACCCCATAGGCCTTGTCC
>NW_009798615.1:13283-15934 GCF_000520075.1 Aphanomyces astaci
CCCGAGCAGGATGAAACCATCGATCTTGCGCAGGTCGAGGGTAGGACAAGCTACTGGCTTTCTGGGCCAGGGTAAAGTGTGAAGTGATTAATAGTTAGTCTACTGTCGAGCTAATAACCTTCCAATATACAACCGTTGCTATTCTTCTTGATATGTATGGCTCTACTAGCCCTTGTTGTTCTTCTTCGGATATGACCACTACAACCTTTGGTAGTGGTGATTTGCCTCGTGCATGAGAGGACCGATATTCTCAACACAACCACTTAGCACATCAGCAGATAGAAGAACACGATGAAGAGGCCTTGACCTGGGGTGTTGGTTTCCATGAAAGTAAACACCCACCACGATGAGCAGCGACAACACCGTCAAGAGCCACCTACGCACTACTTGTCACGTGGTGGTTGTCGTGTGTACGCACAGGATGTCATCGCCAGTCAACGACACGAACTCCAGCACGTAAAAGGCAATGCGGTTGCCTTCAAAGGCTTGGAATATGGCTCCTGCCACGCCCAAGTCTATTGGTAGAGCTTATGCAGCAGAGTCACCTCTCGGTCAGCACCCATGAGAGTGTCCTCTTCGTGTGCTCGGTTGGATCGCAATGCCGTGGCGGCTCTGGTGGGCCAACGCGGTGGCGCAAGACGTCTTGGTAGCACCCATCGCAAATGTGGAAGCCGTCATTTCAGCACTTGCGATAGGTGCCACCTAGACGTCTTGCGCCACCCGCCCGCGCAATCACCAGCAGGGAGGTGTACGGCACCGACACGGACTGGATGGTGGAATGAAGGATGACCACTTTCATTGGGTTAGTAAGCAAGTGGTGATGTTACTGAAGTCTAGACCTGTTCGAATTGAACAAGTCCTAATTATCACATCGCATGATGTGCTCTCATACACATCCTACATAATTATCTCAATGCTCTCCTTTCATCACAGCAGCAGAATATATCGCAAAAGCAAGGTGAAATAGGCAATTTTGAATGCAGCGCAAGGTGAACCACCTTGCGAATTCCATATATAATTCTGAAATTGTATAGTTTCAATTAAATATAACTTCAAGTTTGTATTGATGATTTTTATTTTTCATGTGTCATGTGTCAGTCTCTTTTTGGAATTCGCAAGGCAGGTCACCTTGCGAATTCAAAATTGTCCAATTTGTCCAATCAGATGCCGTGAAATCACGAAAATCGCTTAGGATTCATCACGCCCTAACCATACAAATTCCACGCTTGCGCTACGAAATTAAAATAACGATGATAACAGCACATCAACGCAAGTCCTACTAGTACTAACGTAGTAACCAAGTGGCCATGCTCAAATCGGTAAAGCGTTAATGATTACTACGTAGTACAAGCACTACTTCATCCATCACGCTCGCAAGGGCTGCCGGTAAACTACACTGTATTGCAGGTTTGGAACCTGCAGTCCTGCAGGCTAACCCTGAAAAACGTTCAACAAATCTGAATACCGTTCAGCCAAGACTGAAAACCGTTCAAACTAATAAGGCATATTTTTTGTACTCTGACCACCTCAACTTAACCCTGGGAATTTAGCATTATACTTCGAAGTATGTGGGGTAGGACGAAGTCCCGGGGTTACAGGGTTACGGGGAGAATATTTGCTTGAACGGTATCCAGATATTATTGAACGTTTCCCCATAGTTTCCCAGTCCTGCAACATCAAATAATATATGACAATTATAAAAAGAGATATTCTATTGCAAAACATTACTTGTATATAAACTATATTGAGACAAGAAAATTTCATTCTATTTTGACTGAAGTATGTCGCAAGTCAACTTCTACAACGAAATTCGATTATATTCTACACGTGCTTTCGTTGGGCGATTTAGATTTGGCTCTACTCTGGAATGGAGTGTAGAGTCCCATTGTTTTATTCATTTTGCGATCCCTAATGAAGCAGCGACATCAACAGGCGGCGCTGCTTTGCCTGGAAGATGCCCTCCAGTGAAAGGTGCATCATACAGCTACGGAACTTGTCGAGCTTCAACTTGAGCATCGAGAAATCCGACTCGACCGCAGTCGTGTTGGCGAGCACCGATACCAACCCACCGCTGAAAGCGCAGAGGTTGTCGTAACCTCTTGGTAGCATATCCCACGCGGTTGTTGAATGTCGTCGTGCTGCTATGCATGTCGATGGCGGCGCAAATTTTCCTGTCCTTCTTGTGCAGCTTGAATAGTTTGCGATGCTCCTCTTCGACCATATCGACCCAGTTTACAACAGTCTACAAACTAATGCTGGCAGTGCCTACAAAACAAGCTAGTTTGTATAGTTTGTATAGTTTGTAGATTTCTACAATTTAAGGAGGCCTGGTATAGGTACACTTACATGTAGAGAATTTCACTAGAAATCCGATTTGCTTACTAGAAATCCGATTTGCTTAGAGTGTCCTAATCAAAAGTGTGTGGTGCAATTAGTTTTCATTATTGCGGATTTGGTACAGAATTCCAGATTCCGTCGAATCGAATCTCGCCGACTGAACCTATCAAAAACCTCGCCCATTGGCTAATCCATTCATACTAGAATATGATTGGCTACTCAGAAAACGTGACGCACTGCAACTCACTCCACAACATACATGCGGACACAAACTTGCAGACACTCCCGCGAGGAACACGATGTCCTCACAAAGC
>NW_009798615.1:19934-20511 GCF_000520075.1 Aphanomyces astaci
GCAGATGTGAAACTGCCAAACTCACAGACGAACCAATCAAACGCCGTCGCGTGGTTTATGAAATTGGGCTCTGAACCTCTCCATATTCGGAAATTCCCAGCAAATCGACAATACTATTAATAGTAACAATATCGGTCTTTACAGGTAATTCTAAGAAAAATGTAAAATCCATTAACCAGAAAAAGCAAGGTTAAATAGGCAATTTTGTACAGTATGCTGCCTGCGCAAGGTGAACCACCATGCGAATTCCATAAATAATTCTGAAATTGTATAGTTTCAATTAAATATATCTTCAAGTTTGTATTCTTGATTTTTATTTTTTATGTCTCTGTCTGTTTTTGGAATTCGTAAGGCAGGTCACCTTGCAAAGGTCACCTTGCAAATTCAAAATTGTCCAATTTTGTCCAATCAGATGCGGTGAAATCACGAAAATCGCTGCGTAGATTCATCACGCCCTGTTGCGCTATATTTCTACTCCTGTTATGGCGGTTGATGCAAGGAGCCTTGAGATAATTGTAGGCTGTGTATGAGAGCAAGATCATGTGATGTGGTATTCAGGACTCGGTCAATTCTAACA
>NW_009798616.1:0-3188 GCF_000520075.1 Aphanomyces astaci
GTTGAATCAACGGCGTCATTTCTCATTGATGAGCATTGTTGCACGTTGCGAATGGTCAAGTATCGACCCGCAGAGTCATTGTTTGCTACTATACCTATAGTATTTGATTGTGCATGAGAATATGACAAATTTATTTATTGCAGTGATTTCCTGAGTGCTCAGCTCTGCTGCAATACTAATACAGTAGTTCATGGAACGAGTTGCTCCAATAAAAACATGGCTTGCATTATTTGAGGGTTAGATTGTCGTAGCATTTGTAGTTTTGATCATGGCCACTCGAGATTATTTCCCGAAAATTATGCTTCACTTGATTTTTAAAACGTTTGATAGTTGAAAATTTATAGTTTGAAGCCTTGATGACCTCCCGTTCCACCGACAGTAAGGTGTATGTGTTTACTAGCGATATACGATAGTCATAATTGAGCACTTTACGAAATTCTAAACGAAAATTATCGCTCAATAAGGATGATGCCAACAATATAGTGACTTAAAAAATCCCAGCTTTAATGAGAATATGATGCAATGCTGTGAGATTTGCAGGTTGATTTGCTGTGTATTTGCGCTATGAATGCATCTTCGCGCCCCCTCTAGTACAGTCTAGAATTCAATGTAGTCAAGGGGGAAGGACTTTGAACAGTAAAATAAGAGGGGGGGCAACTAGCATTCAATCAATCCCAAGTAACATTACACCTCAAATCAGTACCATATTACCACCGTGTACCAGCTCCCATCACTTATCCCTACATGTACTGCAGCTTTTTCAAACAAGGTTTCGAGGTTACGATCTCCGGAGAATTGACTACCACAGTGTAATTCGCAAAGTGCTATGGAGATTGTATGTTTTCACTTCCTCATCCATAAATCACCTAACACAAAGCACATCTTCCTACGCCCGGCCGACATTATGCCACACATCACCAACTACTACGTAGTATATAAAATATGTTACCAACTGAACACAGCCCCAATCCCAACTACATATTTGTACAGTACATACATATAATAGCGATGTACTTGAAGGGCGGGTGGGGGGCTGTTGTGTGACGTATTAATTTGTGCTTTGAAATACATTAACAGAATATTTGAGTTTGTGTGATGAATAGTAGTTGCGCAGCCCTACACTAAGACCTTCGTCGACGACTATAAGCTTACATTTAATCCAACACTGAATGCAGAAATCACACTAATATTATTTCGAACTCAAATCAATTTACTACTCGAAGGAATTACCACGAATTACTACCAGCAATGGTGCAGCTTACATAGAATACTGTTTAACACTACTTCAGTAGTATTATACTGTACTGTAGTTAGTATTCACCGTTGGTACAATTAACGTTCTACAACGTTGTTTGCCTTCGTAACGGTGTTTAACGTTAACGTTAGGTTGTACTCCTAGTACAGTGTACTTCAGGATTGTTCTTATCGTAGCAAGCAATTAGTCCCACCCACTTACTCAGGGACGTTTTAGGTCAATAGAGTGATTTTGCTAAGTAAATTTACCTCTGAGAAAATCACTGTGGGTGTCACAGAACGAAATTTGTTCCAGAAATTTCGTCGTCAGAACTCCTCACAGAGACAACAAAATTCGCTGTGAGAAACATTAACCATTGGACAATGGAGGAGGATACCGAGTCCGAGGTACAGGCTAGCCAACGACGCAAAACTGCATTCCGCTTTAAGGGTTGCACGGATGTTGAGTTGCTGAAGGAGGTCATACACGTGCAGCCCTACGAAGCACCCCACGGAGAGGTCCGCAAGCGATGGACGGAAGTAACAGAGCATCTCCAGCGCCTCTATGGAGATGGAATCACAGTCAACGCCACGCGAAAACGATCTGATGACCTGATTACGGCGTTTCATGCCAACACTATGGCCGCGCTCTGCGCATCTGGGACGGATGAAGAGTACGAGGAGCGCGAGCAGCTACTCCAGGATATCCACGGCTTGGTATGACTCGTCATCGAAGACGGTGTTAATCGTTCTCCTACTTGTTTAGGTTGATGCTGCGTTCATTCAAAAGCAGACGGACAAGGAAGAAAAGGCAAAACAGAACGAGCGACGCGAAACGAATGGCGAGAAGATTCGTGACGCGGCGATGTCAACCATGAAAAGGAAGTCGTTAGAGGTGGTCGAAGTTGACGGGTGCGAGGATGCGCCATCAAGCAAGAGACAGTGCCGCGGCAGTTCACAGAGGGTGGGGGAGGCGGGTGTAGTTGTTGCTTCTCTGGTCGAGATGGTGGCCAAAGCCAACGAAGTCAAGGCTGAGGAGGTCCGAGCTCGGCATGAGAACAACATGCTTGCCCAATAAAAGTTGGAATTGGATGAGAAGCGATACGAACTCGACAAAGCGGAGCGTGAGGCGCGGTTTGCCTTAGAGCGACGTGAACGGGAGGCTCAGTTAGAGTTTCTACAGGGAACTCTTGAAGTGCTGAAATCTTTAGTTACCAAAAATTAAAGTTGTCTCTCATGTCGAAATGGTTAACATATCTTATGAGCTCAGTTAATTCTGTCTAGCGACCCTGGGCGTAAAGATATTTTTCGGCACTTGGGGGGCGTAAACCGAAGTAGTCTGAAACTTGGTTTCCGCCTTTAATGCAAGTATGAAGATTTGTCAAAATAACAGCAACAACATACTGCATACCGACGGCTTGCCCCCACAGTTTTTGACCACCTGCATGATCTACAAATGTCCAAAGGTTTCGGACAATTCCGAAGCCCCACTCTACACTCACACGAACAGCACTCATGCGACTGTTGAACGCTGACTGATATTGGTCCAGGCGCGCCCCTTTGTAGCCGCAAACAATGACATCGTTCGCACCATACGCCGGATCCCCGTAAATGACATATCGCTTCGTATCAGTCACCAGCACGTCCGATAAAATGGCAAGAATTCCGCTTCGCTCAAGCAAGTACGCATCGTGTCGGGACCCTGGTTCAGGGCCATATAAATGGACGATGATGCCATCAGGGGTTGTGATTGATTGGAACTTCAATGCATGCTTTCTCTACAAGTAGAAATGATCAATTTGCATTCGTACGCCTGAGAGGTTTATCCATATGTACCTTGTGGCCATTGTATGCTGTCTTTTGGACACCTTTACCGGGACGGCAAATGCCACGGACCGTGCCATCAATGAAACCGATGCAGCAATCGAGAGGTGCCCCGCTGTCGTGTATGGCTG
>NW_009798616.1:8609-11990 GCF_000520075.1 Aphanomyces astaci
TCCTCCGCGGTGGGGCCTTTGTGTGTTTTCATGCGAAGACAAGTCGGGTGATTGGAAAATGATCATTGTGCATTGACAGTTTACATGTTGGGCGCGAAAATAGCGCGCTTCTGTGGTTCACTTTGATTGGAACAAAATTCATGTTGATCCGAACTTTTGCACTCCACATCTCTCGTGAAAATTTATATTTTATATCCGATTCAACTTGATTGGAAAAAGTGCGCAACTTGATTGGGAAAAGGTGTAGATGCTTGAAGCGATCGTAGATGTGGCACATGACTCCGTTTGAAAGTACCGAGAGAGCTTCTCGGCTGCGGCCAAAGAGCAAGACCATGGTACCGAGGCGGTGAGGCCACGCCAAACGGTTGAGCAGAATGCAGAGAGCCTCCACAGCACTGGCATTATAGCTGGGGGTGTGATCATCGGGTCGGGTATCTCAAGCAACGCCACAAGCAGTTCAATCTGCTTTGCTGAACCGGAAATGGAACTCACACGTGGTATCAGTTTGTCCCATTAGGTTAAACCTGCCTCGAGGTATTTGTATCGCCCTCGTGTGCGGCTCAGAAGCATCCAGGAGCAGCGCTGCTGCTGTCAGCAGTATGCTTCCTTCGTCATGGGAGGCCAGTGCAGCTCACAGGTAAATATACTTTGGCAAAAACATTTCGCACAGCACTTTTTCGTGTGGAATTTTCTCGAAATTTCACAGTGAAAACTGCAACAGCAAAATCACTCTGATAGTACCAAATTCCCTGAGTGAGTGGGTTTTGACCAATTGAGTGGGTGTGTCACCCACTCACTCGGGGAATTGGTCTACTGTACTATAATAGTAGTCCGCTTAATTTCATAATCTCCAATCAACATTGGCCACACCGTAAAAGTCTTTTGGTTATAGCATGGCCCATTTTGACGGAACATTAAGGGAAATAATTACTCACATAGTTATCGTTTTTAGGGTTTACCTTGGGGTAAAAGGGGATTATTTGGATAAACGTCGTATTCCGTCACCCACCCTGTGTAATGTTCTTAACTCCAGTTAAATGTATCCCAAACCCTGGCTTTAATGACATCACACCAATTCCCCAAAAAGCCTGATCCCTAACCCCCTTTACAGTACCCCTCTCATAAAAACCACCCCATGTGTTTCTCAAAAAACCTGACCCTAACTGTAAACTCCTCTTACCCCGGAATACGACGTTTATCTCAAATAACCCCCTTTACCCCAAGGTAAACCCTAAAACGATGCTATGTGCGTAGATTTGCGAAACCTCTCAATATGTGCCATGACCAAAAGACTAATGCTACGTAGTACTGCGTAGTACTTCGAAGTACTCTGCAAACATTGATTATCTTGACATCGATTGCATCTTGATTAAAGTATGGTAGAATATCTTGACCTTTCTTTTCTTCTTGATTACTACTACGTAGTACGAAGTATGTAGTACAGGTAACCGCATTTTTATAACACCCACGTGTTGGCTCACCTCCATTTTATATGAAAATTTGTATGTGGTTGTTGTACCACTGTGATCCAATTCCAATGCGGGTACCCCTGTACTACACCATTTTGCGTTTAATTCCAGCTTATTTTCAATATATTTCCACCAACCTCCGATATATTTCACCGAATCGCCAATATAATTCACCCAACCTCCATTATATTTCACGCCGATGGAAAATATCGGCGATATATTTCACCCAACCTCTGTTATAATTCACCCAACCTACGGTTAATTCCAACTTTCGAAAATATAATTCACCTAACAGTTGTTATAATTCGAGCTGGGATTCTAAAAAGATCGAAGCGCGCGAAGAGTTTCGCGCGCTTTCACCATTTTTGAATCTGCGCTCTATGCAAGAGGCCATCCCTGCACCATATACTCCGGTACAACTCTCTGTTTAGTACGAATGACCGCTAACATGACGTTTCAAGACGCTTCGTTCTTAAAACTAGGGCCGTACTCCCCGATGTTGAACCCGATCGAGAATATGTGGCCGGCGTTGAAGAGCCGCATTAAGACATCTTTGCGCGAACGAGTCGCGGCCTTTATGGGGCCACCTCAAGACGGACAGACTTAAAAGATTTAACTCAACAATGAATTAGGAATTGAGCCGAATCGTTTGCATGCGTACACGGCCCGCCTTGAGCCGTTTTATGTCCGTGCTGAGAACATGGAAGACATGGACGTTAGCTTGAGCCGTAGATGTCGTCGATATGTTGCGTGGGTTGGTTTTAATTTACTTTCCATGAAATATACCGGTGGTCAGGTGAAATATATCGGAGGTTGGGTGAAATATAATGGCCAAATTTCAATATGTCAATACATCGGCGTGAAATATAATGGCGGTTGCGTGAATTATATTGGCGATTCGGTGAAATATATCGGAGGTTAGTGGAAATATTTTGAAAAAAAGCTGAAATTAAACGCAAAATAGTGTAGTAGTTACAGTTAATACATATTTGAGACTTCAGACTATAATCTCGTTGGTTCTGGTAACTATTAATATCGTTAATCCTACCAGAAATGGGTCCACTTTAGGGGGCTACGTGAACTCCAATCAATCCTTGCAAGCAGGGGTCTTTGTTGTTGTGGGAGGGATGTATGTAGTAGTTGAGTGACTTCGTGGTCGCTGACTTACTGTTAGGTAGATCCTTACGCCATGTTTCTTGCGTATTAATACAGTACCCTGGTTGTAGGGAATCGTTGGGGAGACTGGTACGGCAAGGCGTCGGCAAGTTTTCCAAAGCACCGCAGCGACAGACGCCCCCCACGATACAGTGTAATTTCGAAGTGAAAGCAAGCGTTGATACGTATGGTAAATATCTCGTGATCAGACTGTGGTGCAATTCGGAGTCAAACTTCCGATTCTTTCAAATATGGTGAACTCCACGTTCGACTTGAACGTCCTCTAGTATTCAAATGGCGTAGCGCTGACACTGTCCGGCCTGCTCATTATATTATATTGTGGTGTGAGTATGCCGCAGCAGCGCTTTGGCATCGTCATGAAACCTGCTAAACTGCGACCTTTTTGTGTGCCCGGGTAATGGACTACTGTATACAACGATATATTTGGTCGTGCGAATTGAACTGCACTACATGTAGTACACAGTGGGGTTCAAGCCCGATGCTATAGCTGTATGTGTCGAGTTACATGCCATCAGTTGGAAGGGCAGTATGCAGGAACAGGCACTTGGCAGGCAGAAGGAATAACTGGAAGTGAATTACTTCTGACTGGAAAGAACCAGCCAATCAAAACTAACTATGATTGATCACGACATCCAATGATGTTCCGTGACCAAATGTCTGCGCTGACTTCTACTCTGAGGAAAAGCCTCTAGAAGGCACAAAAACCTCCTACACAGCTAGCAGACGCTGCTACCTG
>NW_009798617.1:0-5064 GCF_000520075.1 Aphanomyces astaci
AGGCATCCGACGGAAGGAGGTTGAGAGTTTTGAGTATCTCTTCCTGTGCAGGGTTCTTGCGACGTTCGCGGATGCGATCAGTTTGCATGCGGACGTTAGCTGGAGTAATCGGGTAAAGTCGATCCTCGATTTCCTTGGGATATTCCTCCTCGCGTATTTCAGGGCACGACGAAAGAAGGTCGTTGACTTCAGCGTCCGAGAAGACTGGGCGTGCAGGTTGGTCGTCCGCGCCTTTGCGGACCTGATTGCGAGAAGTTGATGAAGCAACCGCCGAGACGAGTGATGATGCTTGAATAAGACTCGTCACAAACAGACTTGGCCAGACAAACGTGATTCCTGGGCGTGGGCCTTGAGTGCGTAGGTGAAGAGTTTGACTCGAGCTTGGCCAGACGAACAGAGTCCGTCGGCGGGGGCTGTCGTCGTGAAATGAGTGTGCGTATTCGAGTCGAGTCCAAGATTGAAGGATGGATAAAAGACGTGAGTCATCCACCGTCGTAACAATTGTGATCGAACAAGGAAAGGAAGATGCATTGTTCTCAGGCACGTAGGGAGCGTACTGAGTGTGGCAAGCCGAGACGAAACCTGTTCCCGTAAGGTTCATCTCAGCGCCAAAGCCCCAGGCTTCATTTGCGGGCTTGGACGGGCACTTGGCGACGGTGTGTCCAGGCTGGCCGCAGAAGTGGCAGAGCGTGGCATGTTCGCCCTGGGTAGTGTCCAGTCTGGCCGCAAGAGTTGCAGCGCAAAGTCCGTCGAGAGCATTCACTAGCACCATGACCACGACGAGCACAACGGCCACAGACGTTTGGCCGCTGATCGTCATTTCGTGGGGCTTAGACGAGATCAACACTGGGGTATGGCCAACACGAGCACGTCCGGCACCGGACATTTTATTCTGCGTCGGTGACAGGCTCGGTGGAAGGGCCGCTTGACCGGAAGGTGCAATGTTATTTGGAGCATATGGTTGTTGATACGGCTGTCAATAAGACTAAGTCGCAGGCTAGATCGGAGCCGCTTGTTGACAGGCGAAGCCATATGGTTGCTGCGGCTGGATCGGGGCAGCGTCTGACAAGCCAAGGCGTCGACAAACCCTTGCTGGACTTGGTTCGAACGCTCGATCAACGCGACGAACGCCTTTTGTTACTGGGCATGGTTCGTCCTGATGAGTTCGAGAAGTTGCCGCATCGCGTCTTGGTCTTCAAACTCGACATGAGATCCGCGGCGCGACGCACGAGGCGACGCTGGAGGAGTTCAACGTTCACTGGTAGTTGTACGATACGGCGCCGACGTAGAGGCCAAGGAGCTTGGCAGCTATTTCGTCCAGACGAACTTCGCGCGTGCGAAGGAGTTTCATGCAGTCGGCGATCCACGCCGAAACCCTGCGAATTACATCGGACGGCAATCCTACGAAGTGTTTGAGGAAGACGGTCACACGCGGCTGCAAGTTCCTGGGAAAACGAAGCCGTGCCCGCACTGCCAAGCAAAGTTGACACCCCACGACTACAAGAACCTGCCCTGTTGTTTGAAGGGCAAGGTCAAGATGGATCCTTCCGTTTTTCCAGACTCGCCAGAAATGCAAGCGTTCAAAGATCACTTCAAGCAGCGCAACTTCATCGAGCACATCCGTCAGTACAACGCTCAGTTCAACTTCACTTCCATTGGAACTAACGAGGTCAAGCACAGCCGCAGCGGCCTCAAAACGTATTGCATTCAAGGCCAGCTGACCCACAACATTGGTCCGTTGCAGCCCAGCCTCAAGAGAAGTGGAAACCTGCGGCAACCACGTTTTGCCCAAATCTACATGCACACCAGCTAAGAGCACCTTCAACACCGACGAAACATGTTTCCGGCGTTCAGTTCGTTGTACATTGCCACGATACAGCTAGTGACGGATCTCCACAACCCATTGACGAGGACGTATGCAACTGTCAAAGAACGTTTGCGTCGAGCGGAAGCGGACGGGACTTCGGGGGGGCAATCTTCAAATCGTTCTGAAGGCTGTTGATGGCGCGCAGACTTCAACACACAACTTGCCTACCGTAGCTCAGATAGCGGTTATCATGGAGGTACACGGCAGCGAACCGACAGAAGGTCGTCATGTGGTTCTGCAAAGTCTGAACTCAAACCGGTTCACAACTATTCAAGAAACAAATCCACTTCCATCGTGCATACCAACTTTCTACAGCATTATTGTTCCTTATGTGATGCCACACAACACGTTGATAGTTCGAAACAACTGCTACTTGACTTACGAACGCCTTCCGAAGTGTATACGGAAGTACTGTTCACCACATCGAATACAGCGGTCGTACCTGCAAGATAGGTCGACTGCACTCTGACCAACAAACACATCATGAGTCAATCTGCGGAGCTATTGGAGTGCCCGCGAGATGGCGCCAACTGTGTTTTGACCAACATTATCACGAGATACTTAGCGATGCGATTGGACATACACGCAAGTTGACACCGACATGCATTCTGACATACACGTCACGTGTCAAACAGCGAGCAAATGGATGTTCCTGCGAGGCGGGGCTAACTGCTTTCAAGCCAACGCGTCAAAGACCACATCGTTACTGAGTTTAGATGTGCGAATTAGTCTTAACGTTAGCATAGTTCCAAGGATTCTACCGGAGCCTTTCCTACTTCTAGTGGACCCCACAGCACATTTTTACTATAACTCATACTACATACAGAATATGTCTGAAAACTATGCGAGGCTCAACTACCGGTACGACGACAAATAAGTAGAAACTTGCTCCAACCGACAATTACTGTTAACTCCGGCAGCAGAGCAACCGGCTCACCTAGTAGGTGATTAGTCGTTAAATAGTAACAGTCGCATTGGTGGGGATGCTCTAAACTTCATATAGTATTTCTTACATTCTTTTTGAAACGACATACATTTACCCAGGTTTAAATAAGCATATATTATCTGCTTTCCATATGCTACCTTGGAGGTTGAAACGAATCCAAACTTGGTACGATGCCGCGTCCAATCCATCGATGTTCTTCGTTGATATCCGCGGCGGCTTCCACATCTTGTTTGGCCGTTCAATACACGGGCAACACAATCGACATACTAGTATGCTGGGTCGCCTCGTCAAGCAGTACTATGCGCTCGAGTACAACGTGCGCTTAACGTACTTGTACTCGGCATTCTTCTGTTCGTCGTGCAGTATCATCTTGGACCAAGTGCTGGCTGGCTACATCTACGTCTTGACCGGATCGAACGAGCCCGTGGGCATGGTTACGGGCATCATCGGCCTCGTGCGCATGCTTGTGACGTTTCCCGCGGGCTACGCGTCAGATCGGTTCCGCCGCGATACGGTGCTCAAGTTTGCCGGTGTTTTGGGTTTGATTTGTGCCGCCATCAGTCTGTCGGCATATATATCGGTAGGTGTGTGCCATTCCCATCAAATCCTTCGATATAATCCAATCCATCGCGACTACTGCTATGTACTCTTGCCACTTACTCATCACAACCACTCATATATATATATATATATATATATATATACCATGTGGAGATGTGTGGATCTAACGACTCTTGTGCAGGGCCACATGCTGCTGCTATACGTAGCGTATGCGTGCTGGGGCGGGTACTTTGCCATCCAGCGCCCCGCGACCGAAGCCCTCTTCGCCGACTCCATTCCCAACGGCCAGCGCGAAGGCCCAATGACTACCAAGTACATTTTGATGAACGTCGTCGGCACCCTTGGTCCCATCGCTAGCATCGTGTTCTTCTACATCTACGGCGACTCGTGGTCCCTTTCTGGCCTTCAAATCGTCTTGTGCGGCGGCATGATTGTGGGTATTCCTGGTCTCGCGGTACTCTTTTTCTTCAACGACGACCTCGCCTACGAAAACAACCGACGAGCCAACAACCGGCTGTCGATCATCGAAGACGGCGAATTGTCCGACCTAGATGTGACACCGCGGGGCAAAGAGCGGTCTTTATTGCTGCAAAATGATTCGGACAACGAACCACCGGAATGTATGTACGCGCTCCATAGGATGATAATCATATCGTTGATGTCTAGGATGCATCTTTCTGTCTGTTTGCTTGTTTGCACGGATGTATTGTGCTGTCGAGTGAAATTTCGTGGTTTCTCGTTGGTATTTGAATCGATTTGATTGGCTACTTCAGATGAGCTCAAAATTATTAGCCAATCAAAACCTTCTCAATGAAATTCAACCAATCAGATAGATTGTGGATCAGTTTGGTCGGCGCGATTCGATTGCACCCGCTCCCCAAATTTGTATCAAATCGACAATATGTATATTTATTTGATTTTGCATCATGATGTTGGTCGTAAAGTTATGACGGGATAAATATCGGTAGAAAACCCTTTGGGGCGGGGTGTACGTGCCAGAAAAAAATACTACTAGTATATAGTCTATTATATAGTATACAGTGTGACGATATATATATATATCCCTTTTTGTCGTGCGAATTGTTTTTTAGAACCACTTATTTGTTGTGGTATTATTGGTGATTGTTTGGAATTGATTTCGAGTTTTTTTACACCACTTTGTCATGATGACATCGCTTTTGTTCGTGGGAATATGCAACAATATATTGACGATTGGTTGGATCAATTTATATATATATATTATTGGTGAGGTGTTTGGAATGTATGTCTTTTTTTACATCATTTCAGGGCGATGGATATCTGTGGGTTATGTTTCGTATGTGCTTGCATCATCGTGTGGCTGGTCTGATTCCAAGTGCTGACGCCGATGATTAATGTGATTGGTTTGTACTAGTCGTTGTTTGAGGATGGATTTCCTCCAGTATAATTAACTATTACAAATTCATTTCGCTTGATATATTATTGATTCAACTGTCGATATAGTATGGGAAACCGCCAACACATTTTACTGCCTCGGTCCGCGCCACATTCCCTTCATCTTGTTCGTGACTGACTTTATCATGTACAACGGCGCCGGCCTGTCGATCAGCTTTTTTCCGCTGTTTTTTCAAAACGTATACGGCCTAACGCCTTCGCAAGTGAACCTGCTCTTTGTGATCCAACCCGCTTTGGTTGTGTTGCTCACGTCCCT
>NW_009798618.1:0-1634 GCF_000520075.1 Aphanomyces astaci
AAAACTCGCGCACTTATTTTGGAACGGAGGGAGTATACTACTACGTAGTAGTATCCTTCGCGGTACTACTGTAGTATTTACTCTGTCTCCATGAGGTAACGAATCTCGTTGAATCATCAATCATTTCGTCACTCTTGCATGTCTCATCCAACAGATGGAGGTACATAGCGCTGTACTCCCCCGGATGGACGACCAAAAAATGGCCTGTTGTAACGCGCCTGCTCAACCAGAGGCGGTGTGTAATCTTCGGTTTTTACTTCGCTCAACGCTTCATACCTCGTCCTTCTACCCAATCTTCTTCGAAGTTCGGTCCTCGTCTTCGTACGCGGCCCTTGTTATCCGGATTCCCCAGGAGGAACGGATAAATCCTTGCGAATAATGGGGATCGAACCCACGACCTTTGAGTAAAGAAACCGATGCTCTACCACCTGAGCTTTTCCCACCACATGGGGTAAGGAATACGAGTGTGCAAAGTTAGCAGCGGTAGTCGCAGTTATGCTGTACTAGTAGTAGTTGAGCACGAACCTATGAATCCTCACGTCTTGCAATGCACCACTGCATTCCTTTACCTTGTTCATCTTGAAAGTCATCCACTGTTTTGCCCTCCCACACTTCAAAGTGACCACAGTCCAGACAATATTTGTCTGGATAATGGACATGCGGAAAGTATCAACTCAACGTAAATGACTGGTTCAAAGTACAATTATTTCAGCCAATTAGGTACCACTCCGTCCCAAATCACTTTGTACTACTCTTCTAACGCTATCAGTAAGTAGTACTTCGAAGTACAAAACGTGACAGTTCGAATTCGCCAATGGGTAGTATACAGATGGAGGGCACCATACGACTGGAACTAATTCCTGACGAAGGCCAATCACAACTAACTACCTGGTACGTCTACGAGTACTCTATTCCATATGCCGACTTTACAGTATTTCGTCGAGATGGGTTGGTGGATGCAGACACCTTGGTATTCCTTATGGGAATCCGGTTGGTTGCGTTGGACGACTTGCACGCCTGGTCTTCACTTCAATGGTCGACATTTTTGGTCGACATTTTTAGCCAAACTTCATTTTCCGTTTTGCTCTACGATGGTCAAAGTCCTCATCTCCCTCAGCGTGTTGGCCGCTGCCGCTACGGCTGGCTCCGTCACGGAACTCCCCGAGTCTGTGACCAAGCTCATCGACTACTCCATCAACCCCTGCGACGACTTTTACCAATACGCGTGTGGCGCGTGGTACAAGGATGCTGTGATACCCCCGGACAGTCACAGTATCGATCCGTCGTTCACCAAGATCTACGTCCAAAACGAAGCCGTCTTGAAGAAGATTTTATCTGACAACAAGCCCAAGCTTGGCGAGTTTTACAACTCCTGTTTGGACACGGTTACTCTATCGTCGCTCGGCCTGACTCCCCTCGAGGACTCGTTCAAAGCCATTCGGTCGGCCAACACCACGTTGGACCTCCTCATCGTGGCTGGTGAATTGGTCAAGAACGGCATCTCTGCCTTCGTGGACATCGTCTCCAGAGCTGACGACAACGATTCGACCAAGAACGCCCTCTTCGGTTACCCAGCCTCCCTGACGCTGCATCGCACATACTACACCAACACTTCCAAGTGGGAGACCGTCGAA
>NW_009798618.1:3674-8106 GCF_000520075.1 Aphanomyces astaci
AGTGTCATGTCCCCCCTCCCAAAACTCGCGCACTTATTTTGGAACGGAGGGAGTATACTACTACGTAGTAGTATCCTTCGCGGTACTACTGTAGTATTTACTCTGTCTCCATGAGGTAACGAATCTCGTTGAATCATCAATCATTTCGTCACTCTTGCCTGTCTCATCCAACAGATGGAGGTACATAGCGCTGTACTCCCCCGGATGGACGACCAAAAAATGGCCTGTTGTAACGCGCCTGCTCAACCAGAGGCGGTGTGTAATCTTCGGTTTTTACTTCGCTCAACGCTTCATACCTCGTCCTTCTACAATCTTCTTCGAAGTTCGGTCCTCGTCTTCGTACGCGGCCCTTGTTATCCGGATTCCCCAGGAGGAACGGATAAATCCTTGCGAATAATGGGGATCGAACCCACGACCTTTGAGTAAAGAAACCGATGCTCTACCACCTGAGCTTTTCCCACCACATGGGGTAAGGAATACGAGTGTGCAAAGTCAGCAGCGGTAGTCGCAGTTATGCTGTACTAGTAGTAGTTGAGCACGAACCTATGAATCCTCACGTCTTGCAATGCACCACTGCATTCCTTTACCTTGTTCATCTTGAAAGTCATCCACTGTTTTGCCCTCCCACACTTCAAAGTGACCACAGTCCAGACAATATTTGTCTGGATAATGGACATGCGGAAAGTATCAACTCAACGTAAATGACTGGTTCAAAGTACAATTATTTCAGCCAATTAGGTACCACTCCGTCCCAAATCACTTTGTACTACTCTTCTAACGCTATCAGTAAGTAGTACTTCGAAGTACAAAACGTGACAGTTCGAATTCGCCAATGGGTAGTATACAGATGGAGGGCACCATACGACTGGAACTAATTCCTGACGAAGGCCAATCACAACTAACTACCTGGTACGTCTACGAGTACTCTATTCCATATGCCGACTTTACAGTATTTCGTCGAGATGGGTTGGTGGATGCAGACACCTTGGTATTCCTTATGGGAATCCGGTTGGTTGCGTTGGACGACTTGCACGCCTGGTCTTCACTTCAATGGTCGACATTTTTGGTCGACATTTTTAGCCAAACTTCATTTTCCGTTTTGCTCTACGATGGTCAAAGTCCTCATCGCCCTCAGCGTGTTGGCCGCTGCCGCTACGGCTGGCTCCGTCACGGAACTCCCCGAGTCTGTGACCAAGCTCATCGACTACTCCATCAACCCCTGCGACGACTTTTACCAATACGCGTGTGGCGCGTGGTACAAGGATGCTGTGATACCCCCGGACAGTCACAGTATCGATCCGTCGTTCACCAAGATCTACGTCCAAAACGAAGCCGTCTTGAAGAAGATTTTATCTGACAACAAGCCCAAGCTTGGCGAGTTTTACAACTCCTGTTTGGACACGGTTACTCTATCGTCGCTCGGCCTGACTCCCCTCGAGGACTCGTTCAAAGCCATTCGGTCGGCCAACACCACGTTGGACCTCCTCATCGTGGCTGGTGAATTGGTCAAGAACGGCATCTCTGCCTTCGTGGACATCGTCTCCAGAGCTGACGACAACGATTCGACCAAGAACGCCCTCTTCGGTTACCCAGCCTCCCTGACGCTGCGTCGCACATACTACACCATCCCTTCCGAGTGGGAGATCGTCGAAGCCGACTACAAGGTGTACATTGCGTCGGTGTTGCAGCTAGCTGGCTACACTGCTGAGAAAGCGGCGGCTGCCGTGCCGTTGATCATCCGGTTCGAGCAAACACTGGCCGGTCTCGCCCTCAGCGAGCTCGAGGAGAAGGACGCCGATGTGCCTCAGTATACTGCGTTTACGTACTCCCAACTGGACCAGAAATACCCTCTGCTTGTGGGCTCGTGGCTCAAAGCCCACGGCTTCGACATCTACGACCAGTGGGGTGGGTCGAATGACTGGGTGGGGTTTAAGGACTTGACCTACTTTGACAAGACCGAAGAGTTGCTGAAGAATACGACGCTGGACAACCTCCGCACCATCGTGGAGTACAAGCTCATCCATGCCTCGTCGAACCACTTGACCCCTGAATTCCGCACGGCCAACTGGAACTTCATCGGCAAGAAGATCTATAAAGAAAAGGCGGAACCTTCTCGTGAAAAGTTCTGCAGGGATGACACGGAGGACAATTTGGGGGAGATCTTGGGTCAGTATTTCTTAGACGAGGTGTTCTCGGCTGATGCGGCCAAGACGGCTGACGAATTGGTCAAGGCCTTGAGGTCGTCCTTCTCCACTGGTATTGCCACCGCCGACTGGTTGGACAACTCAACCCGCGCCACCGCGCAAACGAAGCTATCCAATTTTGTACACTTTTTGGGTGGCCCGGAGAAGCCGCAGCTGTACCCCACGCTGACGTTCGACTCGAAGTCGTATTTGAAGAACCGGTGGAAGGTGTCTCAAGTGAAAATCGACACCAACTTAAAGCTGAACGGTCAATCTGTGGACAGGCGCAAGTTCGACCTCTACTCCCATCACGTGAACGCGTATTTCAGCCACGGCAAGAACCAAATTGTGTTCCCGGCCGGCATTTTGCAAAAACCATTCTTTGACGGCCAGTTTGACGCCGCCCAGAACTTTGGTGCCATCGGGATGATCATCGGACACGAAATTACCCACGGGTTCGACAACAAAGGCCGCACTTTCGATAGCCATGGCAACTTGAAACAGTGGTGGTCGAACGCCACCAACGATGCGTTCACGACGAAAGCCCAGTGCATTAGCGATCAATACTCCAACTTTGTCGTCAAGAGCGAAGTGAATGGCACTGTATTGGGCAACGTCAGCGGCAAGATCACTTTGGGCGAAAACATTGCGGACAACGGAGGGCTGAAGACTAGTTTTCGCGCGTACCACGAGTACTTAAGGGAGTTCCCGTCGCAGTACACGGAAGAAGCAGGCAACAAGTTGTTCTACTTGTCGTTCGCCCAAGCCTGGTGCTCCAAGAACACGGATACCTACCTCCGCGCGACTTTTAAGTCGAAGTACCCGCCCGAACGGTTTCGCGTGACAGGGGCGTTGCAAAACAACGCTGAGTTTGCCCGTGTTTTCCAGTGCCCCACCGACTCGAACTTGAACCCGTCCAAGAAGTGCTTGTTGTGGGAATAGGGTTGATCGATACGAAAATATGTATCTCGCGTTGTGCATTTGTAAGGGAAAACTAAGAAAACGATGTCTTGGTTGAAGTGTGTTGCTCTCATATGCCACGCACACAAAAAACACGCCACTGCGCTAGTGTGCTGGCAGGAGAATGGCGCTTCGCGCATGAAATACAATATCACTTACCTCGATCACTTACCTCGAAACAACATCCAAATGTGTACGCAAGAACGTGCCCCACGTAGAGCATTGAAACATCGGAACCCCGACGCTCTGGAACCTAAATTAGTTAGGTTGAAGTGTACTGTAGTCTTCATTTTTCGGGGTTTGGGTGCATCGCCAGTGGTTAGCTAACGCTAAACTCCGGCAATGCGCCGATCACCTCCCGATAATCAGAAGCTGCGAATGGCCGCGCACCCCCACGCAGATACAGCGAACGTTCAAGGCGCGACGAACTTCTGGTCATTGTGGCCTCCAATGCGAATTCGCAATGTTGCAAATCGATTTCACGTAGCGACTTCATCCCGTTACATAGTGTTGCACTGCGAAAATCCTGTTAGGCATATTTTGACCATTCAGTGTTTTTCCAAATATTGTGCTTTCGAGTGAAATTTCGTGTTGTGGCGTGGTTTCTCGTTGGAAATTAAATCGATTTGATTGGCTACTTCAGATGAGCTCAAAATTATTCACCAATCAAAACCTTCTCAATGAAATTCAACCAACCAGATCGATTGTGGATCGGTTTGGTTGGCGCGATTCGATTGCACCCCCTCCCTAAATTTGTATCAAATCGACAATGCATGATCTTGATTAAAGTATGCTGGATTATATTGACCTCAAATTTCATCTTGATTAAACTATGCAAGATTATCTTGACTGCGATTTTTATCTTGATTAAACTATGTGACATTTTTTAGGCTTCGGACAGACAATTAATCTCGTGGGGAAATTCTACCAGTTATAACAATGTATATGTGAGATCATCCTCGGAATTCGTCTAAGTTAGTTATTTTGGGTCATGAACTTGAGATAAAGTTTATTACTAGACGGGTTTGGTACATGCACAACATCGGGTTTGTAAGGTTGGGATTGCACTGTAGTTGTTGGGTCATGAACTTGAGATAAATTCAACTACTCGACGACATCAAGTTTGTGTGACGGAGCTAGAGCATGGGCTTGTACAACTATACCACATCGTGGTACCACCATCACAAAGGTAGGTATATTATTCGATGGGCCGTCTTGCTTTTTATTCTACACGACCCTTTCCCCAACCCACACCTCTCGTGATATCATTGACCCCCAAGCCTTTTCGG
>NW_009798618.1:9250-10201 GCF_000520075.1 Aphanomyces astaci
GTAGCGACTTCATCCCGTTACATAGTGTTGCACTGCGAAAATCCTGTTAGGCATATTTTGACCATTCAGTGTTTTTCCAAATATTGTGCTTTCGAGTGAAATTTCGTGTTGTGGCGTGGTTTCTCGTTGGAAATTAAATCGATTTGATTGGCTACTTCAGATGAGCTCAAAATTATTCACCAATCAAAACCTTCTCAATGAAATTCAACCAACCAGATCGATTGTGGATCGGTTTGGTTGGCGCGATTCGATTGCACCCCCTCCCTAAATTTGTATCAAATCGACAATGCATGATCTTGATTAAAGTATGCTGGATTATATTGACCTCAAATTTCATCTTGATTAAACTATGCAAGATTATCTTGACTGCGATTTTTATCTTGATTAAACTATGTGACATTTTTTAGGCTTCGGACAGACAATTAATCTCGTGGGGAAATTCTACCAGTTATAACAATGTATATGTGAGATCATCCTCGGAATTCGTCTAAGTTAGTTATTTTGGGTCATGAACTTGAGATAAAGTTTATTACTAGACGGGTTTGGTACATGCACAACATCGGGTTTGTAAGGTTGGGATTGCACTGTAGTTGTTGGGTCATGAACTTGAGATAAATTCAACTACTCGACGACATCAAGTTTGTGTGACGGAGCTAGAGCATGGGCTTGTACAACTATACCACATCGTGGTACCACCATCACAAAGGTAGGTATATTATTCGATGGGCCGTCTTGCTTTTTATTCTACACGACCCTTTCCCCAACCCACACCTCTCGTGATATCATTGACCCCCAAGCCTTTTCGGTCTCAGTCGACTGTCTGTATAGTCTTGTCAGCGATTCGCGTCTTTCAAACGTCGAGTTGGCTCGACTTTGGCATCGTCGCCTCGGTCACCCTGGCATTGGCGCCCTTGACCATATGATCAAGGAGAACCCTGCTCTTCAGGTGTT
>NW_009798618.1:10301-12380 GCF_000520075.1 Aphanomyces astaci
TGTAAAACGGTATTTTACAGTCTGAGTATACAGTCGCACCGGTGGGGATGCCCTTAGAGCTTACTTGCATATCCTGTATACAGTCGCACCGGTGGGGATGCCCTTAGCGCTTACTTGCATATCCTGTCGCTGAGCCCTTTCATCACAGTCTCACTCCATACACGTTGCAAGCCATAAACAAACCGTAAAACTGCATGCTAGTATAAATACACACCACTTTATCTGCATCCACATATAACGTTATCGCTAACTCCAATCCATGCCCATTACATTAATGTAGATGCTACTACATGATGTGTAGTAGCATTCTAGATTAATGTACTGGGCATCGTTGTGTACGCAACCTGCAAGCGCTTTTACTTGCACACCAACTATCTGTAGCACTGCGGGAGGAAGCGTATGTAGTTGAGGGCAAAATGCACAATGAATTAACTGAGGATCTACTAAGATCTCCTTAATCCTCATCACTATGAAATCTTCTTAGTCTACTTCACTTTTCTACACTAATATGCACTTTTGTATACAATGGATGCGGGTTCGGTTGAGACATTGGGGAACTTCACTAGGCTAGGGTTTCTAAGCCATACTTGCCCTTGAGACACATTCCCAGGCAAGCATTAGCTAGGGTGCGTCATGAGCCAGGTACTTAGGAGCTGTGTGCGGGCAAGGTGGTGGCAAGGCGTTACCCCCATCTGCGACATCGATACATTTCCCCCCTGACGTCTTGCTACACCTTGAAACGCCTTGACTCCAAGTCTTGGACGAGTTGCTTGAAGTGCACAACATGCTGGATGTCCTTCATCAGTTCCCACGTGGCTTCGCTTTCGGGCTCTCCATGCCACTTGACCAAGTATTCCAACTTGCAATTGAACTGTCGCTTCTTGAGCAGTTTCTCGACAATGTACATTTCTTCGCCAGTGGATTCGTCTAGAATAACGGGAGTAGCTTTCGGCATAGGCCGGGAGGCAAACTTGGCGTCGTTGGGGTGATAGTGCTTAAGTCGATCAACGTTAAACACGTCATGCACACGTGACATCGAGCGAGGCAACCTAAGGCGTATGGCGTTGTCATTAATGGCTTGGACAATCTCAAAGCGACCGATGAATCGTGGAACCAACTTGGGACGCTCGGTCTTATCTAGCATCTGGGCATGCTTTAAAGGCAGGTTGCGAGTCGCTAGCAACACTTGGTCGCCTTCCTTGAAGGTCACATTCGAGCGGCGCTTGTCATAATACGCCTTCGGACGTTGTTGTGCCTTCGTCAAATTCTCGTGAGACTTCCTTTCGATGTTCCGCTAATTCTTGGCAAAGTCATTTTTGGGCAAGGAGCTGCTCACGGCAGGGTTGCGCAACTTGCGGTCTGTGTCGACTTCGAACGGCGTTAAGCCGGTTGATGTTTGGACTAACCCTTGGTGGGCATACTCGATCGTTGGCAAATGGTCCACCCAGTTTTGTCCTAGATACGACACTTGGCATCTGAGCGCATCTTCAAGAGTTCGATTCTTGCGCTCAGTCGCTCCATCTGCTTGAGCTCTGCCGGCGGTGGTCATGGCTTGGCGGATATCCATAATCTCCATGAGGGACTTCCAAAACGTGCTTGTAAACTTGGGGTCACGGTCACTGATGATCATTGCTGGTAGTCCATGGTGGCGAACAACATGTTCGAAGAATTCCTTCGCAGTTTGGCGTACATCAACATCTGATCTCGTAGGTATGTATGTACTTTGGCTGCTTGGAGAGCTTGTCTACCACGACCAAAATAGCATCGTAGCCTTTTGACACGGGTAAACCGGTGATCCAATCCGCTGAAAAAGTTTGCCAACACTCTTCCGGCGCGGGAATGGGAATCATCTTGCCATTTGCACGCAGACTGCTCGTCTTGTATCGGCTGCACGTTTCGCAAGACGCGACGTATAACTTCACGTCTTCGGCAAGAGTATTCCAGTCGCGACGTATAACTTCACGTCTTCGGCAAGAGTATTCCAGTAATACCACTGCGCTACACTTAACATTGCACGTCGAGTTCCAGGGTGCGCGGCAGTGCTTGAATCGTGCGCGTGAGATAAAATCTCGGCGCGTA
>NW_009798618.1:12480-13636 GCF_000520075.1 Aphanomyces astaci
GTAGGTCAGTTGCGGCCGATAGCGCATTCGCACGCGGTCGATGCTGCCGTGGCAAGTTTAGGCGGCAGCATCGACCGCAGGCAAATGCGGGCAGTTGCTTGTTTGCGCCGGTCCGAGGCCGATCCTGCCGTGATTGGCGGTGTCTGTCTTGCACCGGTCGAAGCCGAATGGCTTGCCGCGTTGGCGAGAGTCGTGCGGCAGTTGGTGGGTATGTCTTTGCGGCCGGAAGCCGTGTTGCAGGACCCATGCCATCGACTACAACTCGACAGGACCCGCGCCATTGACTGCTGCATTACCAAGGTCAATAGCGCGGGTCCTATCGAGTGGGCAGATGCCTATTATGTCTGTATATCACCGTACTACGTTTCCTAGTCACGAGAAACTACTGTTGATGCCATTCCCGGTGATAAGGATAACTTTGCACATATGCATGCCTTACGAGCTGAAAGCTTAACTTCGCCGATTATATAAAAGCACTAGGACACCTCAAATATTGTTGTAACATCTATATTATAGTATACGTACATGCTTTGGGCTTCGTTGACAAGCGAATCGCTAACCACATACTAGTACTAGTATTTGGACCTCGATGGAGAGGGGTGTACATTGGTACTTACGTTAGCGGTTATGCCTTCAAGCTTGTCGTTGGTGTCCAGTAGGCGCCTTGGTGGTCGTGCTGACGGGGCCAACAGTGACACGAGTAGTGATGAGGTCAACGTGACGAACAGGGTGGCGCAGGTCGCGAAGGGGGCACGCGGTCACGGGGCTGCGAGAGGTCGTGATGGGGGGACAGTGGACGTGATCAAGGGGGTAGTAGTCGTGGTCGTAGTGGTAGTGGTGGCAGGTGCCACCATCGCGACGAACATCAAAGCGTTCGGGTGTTGCTGCGTTGTCCAGCTGTCGGCAAAATCGTACATAACATGACGTATTACTTTGCCAGCAACTGGAGTGATAACACGGCAACATCCGCAGAGTCTTGTGTCATGATTTTGATGCGGCCCAGATGCTGCAGATGATGCCAAAGGCTGCGTGGCTGTAGTTGGTCGGGCCAGCGAGGGCCGCCACGCTTAACTCGACCTTGAACGGTACTTCTTCAACTCGTCTCAGCAGCAACACGTAGTTCGTGACGTCGTCGGGGAGATGGGAGACCGGAGGC
>NW_009798618.1:17735-18499 GCF_000520075.1 Aphanomyces astaci
TATCGTTGGGGACACATAGCTTCCAAACTTGGTCTTGACTTCGGAGAAAGCAGAGTCCTTCCTTCCACTTGAAGGCTTCACCCTTCATCCAATTTGTCCCTGAGTCCTTTGCGTATGCCTTCACAAAATGTTCCTTAGTTTTGGTGTCCATCTCGATGGTGCTAAAGGACACTTTCTTCGAGTGGTTCACCGTTAGGCGTTGGGGCACTAACACTCCTTTTTGCTCTCCCAACTCCCCCCAAAAGGAGAGTCGACAATGACGGCGATGTCACAGTCGTGTAAGCGGAGAGAGCCGAGGCATCGACAAGAAGTCGATTGATGTGCGCGGCGACTGAGGCACAGTGGATACCACACGCGTGGATTAAGAGCTGGTGAACGGTGGAGATGGCCTGTACACACGCGTGGATTAAGAGGTGGTGAACGGTGGAGGAGGCCTGTGGAGGCCGAGACAAGGCATCAGCTACCACATTCAACTTGCCCGGGCGATGATGGAGGGCAAAGTCGAAACAACTGAAAAACGCAAGCCAACGCGTCAACTTGGGCGTAAGGACCACCGGCGTTGTCATGAACCATTTGCAGCAAAAGTTGTCGGTGTATACATCGAACGGATTGCCATGCAGGTAATGGCCACTTGCCCAGAGCCAACTTAATGGCGTACAATTCTTTTTCGTGCGCGGGCCAATTCTGTTCGTGAGGACCGAGGCGCTTGGACATGAAAGCAACGGGACGATCATTGCCGTCGCCGTCGAGCTGGGAAATGACTG
>NW_009798618.1:21733-23644 GCF_000520075.1 Aphanomyces astaci
TTAGTCTACTTCACTTTTCTGCACTAATATGCACTTTTGTATACAATGGATGCGGGTTCGGTTGAGACATTGGGGAACTTCACTAGGCTAGCGTTTCTAAGCCATACTTGCCCTTGAGACACATTCCCAGGCAAGCATTAGCTAGGGTGCGTCATGAGCCAGGTACTTAGGAGCTGGGTGCGGGCAAGGTGGTGGCAAGGCGTTACCCCCACCTGTGACATCGCTACACTATCACAATAAGCCATCTTGCATGTAGTGTTGCTGAGAGATTCGAGCATCACAAGGCTCTCAGCAACACAACATGCATTATGAAATGCGCGCAACGCGCTGACCCTAGTCACGACGTAGCAAATGCGACTGATACCCCCATGACCACAATTCCCACAACGAGCCCCACAACCACAGCGGTCCCATCGTACGCGTTTGGCGGGTTATGGGGAAGGCCAGGACCATGAGAGTTGTTCTCGGTCGTTTCCTTGGAAGTTGGATCGATGATCCGTGGCATAAACATGCTTGGTATATACACTACTTAGCTCCACGACACGGATAATCGATCCAACTCCCACGAAACCCACCCCGAACTACTCGCATGGACTACAGACAGATAACATCCTAACCTACCAAACTTCATGGGTTGGTCTTGCGAGGTTTGCTAGATGTTGGCCATGGTGCTTGGTTACCTGTACGAGGAACTTAGGAGGCGTTCTAGATGGTCCGTGCCGGATGGCGTGGTCCAACATTAATGGTGCACAAGGTCGGGTGTAGCTCTTGGAAGGAGCCCAGGACAAGTCGCGTGAGCTTCATACTCACATAAAGAATCTGTTACGTGACTCCTCAAGGGCACCTTCCACGACCAACCACGATACTGCCAATATCGGGCTACGCCATTCGGCACCAAGAACCTATGCCATGGTTGTTACCCTCTGGTAGCCCACCATGTACCATGCTCCAAGTCAAAAGAACTACAAGCAACCCGACCTACATATTTCACTGTATGCATGGAACGACAGAACCGAAAGTCGTGGACTGTGGGGCCAAGAGCCTATGTCTTTCAACTCTGTCCTTCCATGCAAGCCACTGCAACCTTTCCGTCCCATCTTAATTTCATTCCACAGTCCTCGACTCCTTATATCATCACCTCACCATGGGCCTAGCCGAACGAATGCGTAGCGACCGTCCTGGCCCTCACATGCCGAGGAAGGTCGTGTAGATGGGCACATTCATCTAATCCGAGGAACGTGAAGCATGTAGACGAGTTGAGGGACATTGTCAAATAACCATCAAACGTGAAGGCGCCTGGAAGTGTCGTTGGCGGTACATGCGTACTTGGTGTAGGCCGTAGAAGGCTGCCACGGTTCACATCCCGTCCGTATGCACCGCCAACCTCGGGTAACCCCCACCCCAAATAGCTATCCCTATGTCCCACACCTTGTCGACATGCATCTCCACAGTTCCATCTTTAAGGTCGGGGCCAACCATGCAAACCTTTATATCGATTGTGTCACGTCCAGTATGAATTCTGTTGTTCGTATATCGTTTTGCACTACAGTACCACTGGTACCTTGTACACTGTACTATGATTAATAATACTACGTAGTACTAGTTACCTGGTATTGTAAAGTCGATTCGAAATTATGAGCAACACCAAATTGGCAGACAATCGATCGACCAATCAAAACCCAGAACATTCAAAAAGTAGCCAATTAAATCCACTCTTCGACCAATTCAACATCGAATTAGTGCTGAAATGGTGGGTTTTCTGGTGCAACCGGATGCGCTTGTGTTTTGTTTGATCATCCATCCATGGCGACAGCCTGGGATGGCGAGGTGAATCGCATTAGAGTCTCATGAGTATGTCATTTGTGGTAGAAGGATGTCGCTCTGAACACGGTGTCCTCACATACTCTGGAA
>NW_009798619.1:0-5052 GCF_000520075.1 Aphanomyces astaci
CAGGAATTTTGGTGTGGATTAGGCATTTTTTGTGTGGAATTCGGTGAATTATGTGTTGTGCTCGGCGAAGTTTGTGTGGAACTCGGGATTTGTATTGTGTTATTGGGTCGTGTGTGTTTTTCGTTAAAATGTGTGTATTTTTCGGTCGTTTCTGTGTGTATTTCGTTATTTAGTGTGTGACAAAAAAAGGTCCTCAATAAAAACATGGCTTGCATTATTTGAGGGTTAGATTGTCGTAGCATTTGTAGTTTTGATCATGGCCACTCGTTTATGGCGTATCCACGAAATCAAAACACAATGTCGGGGGAGCGACTCCCAGGGAAGGACACTTAGAGCCGTGTATCGATCTCGAGGAAGCAAATTCTGAACTGACTAGTATTCCCCTGGCCAACGGGGAACCTAGCCCTAACTAAACTAACCAATGAAAACTAACTGGACTGTCTGACACACACTATACATGGACTGTCCGTCACCTGTCACCCTTTGATCGCACCAGCCTGTCCCAAGCTACCCGAGCCGTTGCCGCCGCCCACGGTGTCACCCCTAAAGATGTCCTGTGGTGAGTGTTTGCGACTCGGGGCCCTGGGTGGTCCGTCAAGGTACGCAACACTCCCCCCAAGCCCGGGTCCAGCAGTCGCACAATGAGTATCGAATCCGTTTCTCCGGCGGACCATTGGGCGCAACACCTCGGCGCCAGGTAACTTTAGAGGTGCAAGAGCCTCGAGCAGAGCTTGGCGTGTTCTTCGTCTTGGATTCCGTCAAGGAATTGTTTCACAAGGAGCGATACTTCGCCGTACATCACAAGGAATTGCTCCCAGCTGGATTCGATGGCTTCTAGGCCTTTCCACTGTACTAGGAGCTCCCATCAGTTAGTCCCGGGGTTGAGTTGGGCAGCTTGAATCGCGCCGACGGTCAGCACAACGCTCTGGTTGCTGACGTGATCGAGGATTTCCTCCGTGAGGTCGAGGTACTGGTCTGAGTAAAATTTCAGCCTTGAGTGATGAGCTTCCTGCTCGTTTCAGTTGATGACGTGTTCAATCATGCATGAGTACGGCAGGCATTCCTTGACTCGGAAGGGTCCAATCCACGTGACGGATAGCTTCGGGTAATGCGAGTTTTCATCAACCCTTGACCACAGCACGTAGGCGCCTTCCATAACTTCGAACGCTGTCGAGTTGGTCTTGTTGAGGATCTGCCGGTTCTGTGCCGCGCGATTGAAGTCGAGGATCTTGGAGTGAATCTCTCCGAGACTGCGTCGTAGGGCACTCATCGCGGCTCTGATGTTGGGTCGTTCCCAGTTGACTTCGGTCAATCCATCCACGATCAACTTCCTGTTGACGCTTCCGGCGATGACGTTGAGGGGCGTAGTCGGATCTAATCAGTGTAAGCAAGAATGGGAGACGTACCACCCGGTTGGCGTCTGGTTTAAGTTCGCTTGCACTACGGGCAGTAGGTAGTCCCACTCGGTATCGGCTAGCCGGCTTTCGGTCACTATGACTCGCATGACTGCCAGTATATCGCGATTCACTCGCTCAACCGTTCCGTTTCTCCACGGACAGTAGGCCAGGACAATGTTGTGCTGGACTTTGAGGCGGTGTGCTAGCGCCTTCATGATGTTGTTATTGAAGTGGCTGCCGCCGTCGAAGATCCACACTTCTGGTACTCCGAACATGACCGACCAGTCCATAATTGCGTCCACCGCAACTTGACTTGTCTTCCCACCCCGAATATGCGGGCACAACAGGCACGACCGGAGGAATGCGGCGAGTTTCTCATCGAGATACGAGATGATAAACAGTTGTCCGATGTGACTGGCCATGGCATGATGTCCGCGATGACCCATCAATCCACAGTGGGCTATGATGAACAGCCTTGTGAGCAGGTCGTGGGCATCGTCGGGTAGCCAGATGCGTTCACGTAGGTAAAGGACGCCGTTGTCTTGCATGATAGCGGTTGGTGGTGCAGGTACAGCCTTCTGGGCTTGAATGATTGACTCCAGGTCAGGCCAAATAAAATCCGTGTCGTCCAGCGGGTGGATCTTCGCAGCTCTGCGGCAATACTAGTACAGTAGTAGTTCACGGAACGAGTTGCTGCAATAAAAACATGGCTTGCATTATTTGAGGGTTAGATTGTCGTAGCATTTGTAGTTTTGATCATGTCCACTCGTTTCGGCCGACGGATGGTTGCCTCTGCCCTTTACCACACTACTGTACAGAAATATAGTCTATGATTGTACAGTACATTACTTGAAGTATACGAGATTATTTCCCGAAAATTATGCTTCACTTGATTTTCAAACGTTTGATAGTTGAAAATTTATAGATTGAAGCCTTGATGACCTCCCGTTCCAACGACAGTAGATACAAGGTGTAGATACAAGGTGTATATACAAGGTGTATCTACTGTCGTTGGAACGGGAGGTCATCAAGGCTTCAAACTATAAATTTTCAACTATCGCTAGTAAACACATACAAGGTGTATGTGTTTACTAGCGATATACGATAGTCATAATTGAGCACTTTACGAAATTATAAACGAGAATTATCGCTCAATAAGTGAAAAAACTGCAGTACAGTGTTTGCCAGAAAAACTCGACGAAAGTAGACTCTTGAATAAAATAAATTTTTCGAAACCTGGGGATTGTAACTGGGGATTGTAACAATAGATCCAATTGGATAAAATTGACTACATTAATCAAAGATTGTGCTCACCTATCATTGGCCCATGTGTGGGGGGCGGACAGGGGGCTTTATTGTGACGTATTAATTTGGTGCTTTGAAATATTAACAGAATATTTGAGTTTATATGAATAGTAGTTGCAGCCCTAACTTGATACTATCACTAAGCCCTTCGTCGACGACTCGAATCCGATTGTTCCCGTAATAAAAAATATTCTACGTAACGATACTACCGGTACCCCGACAACCAAGTGAAGTCTACGCGTAGCTCACTGAAAATTGGACACAAAAGTTGGTGGGGGAAATAGGTAGTTACTTGTATATAGATTAATGCTCCGAAGAACTTCGACGTATAAGGAACATTCGTAGTTGTCAAAATATGTTTTTGTGCTCGTGTATGTCACTGCCACTAAGTCTAGCGAATTGAAAGAACTTCAAATAAAACAAGAGCATCATCCGACAACGCTATGAAGCTGGAGACACAAACAGCGTTAACTCACATTGCTCATTGACATTGTCAAGTCGATTCGAAATTGGAGCCACCAGCAGTACTTACTCGAATTACTACTGATTTCCCTCTTCTTTGGAAACGGGTCAAATCTCATAATTTCTATAAACAAATATTTATTAAGTATTGAAGGCTGTTCAAAAATTCAAATACTACACTGTAGTGTGGACTTACACGAAATTTCGTTTGAAAGATGAAGCTGCGAATGACTCTGGCCGACAAGCATGAATTGTACCAAGAACATGTGCGCAATCCAAGCAAGTCGTATGCTGAGCTGGCCCAATGGGCAGCGTACCAATTTAAACTAAACTCCGTTCCGACAAAATCGGCCATCTGTAAGGTCATGAAGCGGAACGAAACTCAAAGTCAACGAGCCGACAGCAAAGCACGAACATGCGATCGTTCAGTTAAACTACCCGAAGTCGAAGCGCAAACGCTGGCGTGGGTTCTCCGCTGCGAAGAACTGGGCGTCTGCATCACCGGGGAACTCATCCGGAAACAAGCAATGACAATCTCACAACAACTGGGTGTGTCAGCATCGCGGCAAATATTCTTGTCGAAGGGTTGGCTGCACAAATTTCAACGAAAGCATGGACTCACCAGCAAAATCCAACATGGCGAAGCCGCTTCCACGCCGCTTGAGGCTGTTTGTGTGGGCCGCCAACAGATACTACAAGAAACAAGTGGTTACAATCCCCAGGACATATACAACATGGACGAGACATCGTTCTTCTACGGCTTGGGTCCGCATCGCTCCATCACACGCAACCGAGTACCTGGTACAAAAAAGTCAAAAAAGCGCATCACAATGGCTCTTACGACTAATGCGACAGGCACTGATACCGTTGATCCGCTGTTCATCGGGTGTGCAATCCGCCCTCGTTGCTTTGGCGGTCGGAGTGGAGAGCAGCTTGGGTTTGACTACCATGCCAGTAAGAAGGCATGGATGAACAGCGAAATCTTCAATTCGTACCTGGAATCGCTGAACGAGCGCATGGTGGAGGAGGACCGCAAGGTCCTCATGCTTGTTGACAATGCACCATGCCACAAACTGGACGAAGACACTGCGCTGTCGAACGTGAATGTCAAAATGCTGCCAAAGAATACAACTGCATACCTGCAGCCGCAAGATGCGGGAATCATTGCGTCATTCAAGGCGCACCTCAAGCAGCGGCAGCTCCAGAATGCTTTGGAGCAGATCGACATGGTGATGGCCGGGCGTCAAGACAGACTGTACGAAGTTCCGTTAGATGTAGCCATGGGGTGGGCTCGAGATGCTTGGCGCTGTGTTTCCCGGTTGACCGTTGTGAAGTGCTGGGAACGTACCGGTATTGTTGACGCTGACCTGGCGGCTTTTAGCGAACGCGTGTCTGAACTGAACTTGTAATAAACAAATGGTCGTGAGTGTTCTTGTGATAATTTATACTCCGAAATACTTCTGAAATTTGCACTCGTGACTTGTCGTTAAAATCCGAGTGCAAAGAATTTTACGAATGGAAGTATATTATGGGAAAGCTGTCGTCATACTACACTGCTCAACATGGTAACGGCCCCAACACCACGGCAAGCCCCGAGGAGCTTATTGCCTCGTTTACCATTGCAAACCGTCTGTTGGACCCAATTCGGTTGACAACGACAAAGAAGCGAACAAGGCGCGGTGGCCAGATCCGTGTTTCGACCGCCGCCAGGTTGGTTCGTCAAATGGAGCCACCGGCAAACCAAAGACCGTACCAGAAGCGCAATAAACGACCTCTTCGTGCCTAAGTGTCAATATAGGATGCACTAATTAATAGTATGTAGTTTGTAGTCCCAATCATATATTACCTCGTCATTTGGTCAACAGTTCGTGAACATTCATACATGCCA
>NW_009798620.1:0-1553 GCF_000520075.1 Aphanomyces astaci
CGACGATTGAATACGGCACGTTTGGACCTTTGTCCCGTCAATAAATCCGTAGACGTTACGTAGCGGCGAGCCCTTTCGAGCAACAGCGTCGCAATATCTATAAATATCAATTATAAGTAATTAAAAATGATTTTAGCAACCCAATATTTTACTACATCACGTTACTAGTATGTCGAATTACCTTTGGATATTTTTTGCTACAAGTCTCAAATTGAAGTAGAGTAGGTTTCCCCATATCTCGTACAACAAGTTAATGGCGTGGAGGAAGACATCACAAATAGACGAGCGGGATCGTCCAAATGTTTTGGACATCCCGTGCAACCTTGTTGGAAATCCCATCCGACCGAGGACAATACACATTGCTTCGTCACGCAAAGCACGGCTCCGGTTTTCGGTTACCACCACCGCTGGTAGGCCGAGGTAGTAGCCGAGTTTGCGGATGCCCACGACGTCAAAGCGGTAGTCGAGCACTGCGTTAGCATCCGTCGTGTCGTCCAGGTTGAAACGGACTTCGGGGATCAGTGGCTGTTCGACGTGTTGTGTGGCCAGCAGGGCAAGGACGAATTGGCGTTGACGAACGGTCTTAGCCAGCGGCAGAAGCATGACGCCGTCTGTCTGCGTGATTGGCATGAGTCGGCGTCCTTCGGTGGCGATGGTGAGATCACAGTGTATCCGGAATAACTTACCGGATGAATGTATGGATGGTGACTGGAATTGTGCTAAATCAAATATATTATATTCCAGACCGTATCCATAAGGCGGTTGTTGTCAAAAATGTGCGGAATGGATGCGGTCTGGAAAAGTTGCTAAACCTCTCTATTGTTATCAGAATGTCTGTAAGATGTCATGTCGATATCGAAAGTTGCTTGCCATGCATCTAGATTCGTAGAAGTCGCTACGCTGCTCCATGCGTATCCAGTCGAGTCGACGTCGAAGTTGCGGGGTGGCTTAGGGGGTAGCCAGACTGAATAGATGGAAATGTGGAACTTGATGTTTTCGCCTTGCAACTAAGCCCTGCTTGTTCATGATGGCAGCCAAATAGTGCAGTGGGGATGTTCTCTAACAGAACAGGGTGTTCTGACTGCCTCCCAACAGCGCCACGCACTGTCAACCGTAATCAGGTGCCCAGAGTGCAGCAAGAGGCTGGCGGTTAAGCTCAGTGAGCGTAACCACCACTGGTTACACCGTCGTCTATCCGGGACTCAACTCGTCGGACATCCCTTTCAGCAGGTCCCTACCAATTGGCCCTTACCGAACGACATGCCGTGGAAGGGTCGGATGGATCGAGTAACCACCGGGATGCCGTCACCCCCCGATGTCGAGCCAACATGCTTCAGGGCGTCCCCCTGGCACGTCGACTCAGTCACGGGCTGAGAGGCCGGAGTTCGTGTTCCCTGGCTTTCGCCTGAGGGTGCTGAAGGACGACAGTAGTCCCACCCGTTAGTTGACTACGCAGAGCGCAGAACATTGTGCCATCTTGGGTATTGATATCCGCGACCTGGGGTCGTGTATCGGTGGAAACAAGACATAAGTCTATTGTTCGATGAGGTGGT
>NW_009798620.1:1653-4702 GCF_000520075.1 Aphanomyces astaci
GTAGTCCCAATGTAGTTGTCGACGGGGTCATATTTTTCGCGGACATTTTTCGTCGCGGTCACTTCGTGATCGTTGTCACAGTAGCCTTCACGGAATATTCGTCGCGGTGTTCTTTTCGGTAAACACAGTCGCCTTTCACGCGGTCTACTTCGTGATCGTTGCCACGGTAGTCGTCGCGGAAACCTCACGGTAGTCGTCGCGGAAACCTCACTGTAGTCGTCGCAGAAACCTCACGGTAGTCGTCGCGGAAACCTAACGATAGTCATCATGGGTAACTCTGTCTCGGTCATCACGATGGTATTCTTCACCGTGACCCGCCAGAGGAAGCAGTAGTAAGGCTCATAACCAGTGGAGAGGGCAGAAAGCCAGCAGCAGACATGTGTGTGGATGGAGGAAGAACTGAAAGTATATTAGTTCTGACAGTACATTTACAATTTTATTCACACATAACCGTTCTCTCAAACGCCAGACACATCGCATGATAAACTAGTTTCCGCACCAGAACGCTCCCAAGCTTGCGTACGATTCACAGATCGTTTTGGTGTACGCAGGGGGGAAGCAGTAGTTCAGCGTAGGGTAGAAGCACGTAGAGCAACCATTGCACTTGGATGGCGAGGCAGTCGTAGGGGCGACAGTAGGGACTACCGTAGGAACTTTGGCAGTGGTGATAGGAGCCACGGTAGGGTTCGTGGTAATCGGGGCCGCAGTAGGGGTCTTGCTGGTAACAGGGGAGACAGTGGGGGCGGCAGAAGGCTTGGTGGTGATAGGGACAGCGGTGGGGGACGTGGTGATGAAGGGTTCAATAAAGTCGCGGGCGATGGAGATGCGACTATACACGCCAGGCTTGTCCTGCTGGGCACAGCCGATGCCCCAGCTGACCACACCCACCAACTTGACAGACCCGTTCGATTCGACCGTCAATGGTCCACCAGAGTCGCCTTGGCACGAATCTTCGCCCAACTTGCCGCCCGCACACAGCATGGCTTCGTTCACGGTGAATCCGGTCAACAGCTTTGCGCATTGGTCGTTGCTGATGGAATTCACGCCGACTTCCAGCAGCACTTCGGAAGAAGCTCCGCCCGAAGACGTACGGCCCCACCCGCGCACAATCGAAGGGGTGCCAGGCGCCACCGTGTCAAACGAGACCTGGACCGGAGGGAACTTGGACGGTTGTTCCAAGATCAAGATGGCAAAGTCGTAGCTCGTGGTCCCGGCGTTGTACTTGGGGTGTTTGATGGCTTGCTTGACTTTGATGCGTTCGCCGTCTTTTGTGCCGGACTTGTAATGCGATCCGATCGATACAAAGGTGCGACCTCCTCCGATGCAGTGGGCGGCGGTCAAGACGACGTTGGGGGCGATCAAACTGGATCCACACGAAGCAGCCCCCGTTTCGGTGCTGCGGAATCCGGTCACGTACAAGTGCTGGCCAACCGCAGCTTCCGTGCCGCCGACAATTTCTTGTTGGGCGACGACGGTGGTGGAGGCAGCGAAGAGAGTAGACAAGGCAAACAGAACGTTCATGGCAAGTGGCAAATTCAAAAATGAAGTCTGAACTAAAGATCAAAGCAGCCCGAACTCAGACAGTCATCGGTCAGGATTGTGAATGAGTCGATGATGGGTCATCTGAGTTGACTGTATATCAAACCCGGCCACCCATATACCGTGACTGAGGTGATTAATGGATGTGATGAATCCGAGTACTGTCGCACTCGGCTGAATGGTTATCGTATGCATGTACTATTGGACGTCATCTGCGTTTACTAGTACTGATATTCATGAGACAATTGTGTGTTAGATCATACTAGTACAGTATACTAGAATGGAGCATCGCAAGGCAGGTTTCCATCGTTCATGACACTTGGACATATTACTGCCATGTGCTTGGAACAACTGTATGCATCGACTCTTCAAGCTTATTTCGAAGTATGCACAGTACTACAGTAACGCTATTGCAAGCGCAGCGCAACCGCATGAAGTTATATTGTTGTAGTACTAGTACTATCAATACTAATACTTCAAAGTAATACTTACAGACCTGTGGAATTGGAAATGCCAACAATAGAAAACTCAGAAGGAGTGTCGAAGGTCATGGTTGAAAGTCTAGGAGTAGGGTTGCACAATGGACAACTACAGTAGTTGGGTCAACAATAAGGCTTCCATACATGCAGTACAGTACTGTGTGTTTGTCACTATAGTGCTGACATTTGCGAAATGGTGGAAAGCAAGCACTGGAAGCCAGAACATTACTGTACTATCATATAAAGCACGGTACTGTACTACTTACTGTACATCTACTGCCATTTCGCCCCAATTACCTCGTGCTAGTACTATTAATAGTAATACGTACTAACGGCAGTACTAGTAATCTGGACTGTTAATAGTACTACTAGTATGTGGTCCGGTGCTACTCATCTACTACGTAGAACTGTACTTTGAACTACAACAGTTACATGATGTTACAACGTCCAATCCAATCCATGCAAAACCATTGAACCAACCCCAACAAGGGCAGTAGTATCAAGTGAATAATTCTCTCAGTAAAACAGTTCCACTGCTGTTTTGACCCAAAGTACTAGTACAATTTTACAGTCAATATCTAGATGCATTCTTTCGTCCACCGATGAGTACATACTAGTACGATGCTAATAAGGGCCTAAATTTAGGTTAGGTGGTCAGCGAATACAAATTCAATAAAACCCTCAAATTGCAGTCTATTATGAGAAAAACATCAGTGCAGCTCAGACCAACAACGAATTTACGCGTACCTCGATGCGTATGTGGCCGGCCTTGAAGTGATATGTTGTCAACTCAGATTACCCATTGATCACTTCTATCCGATGATTTACTACGATCGGTTGGGCTGCTTGCATCTTTAGTTCAGACTTCATTTTTGAATTTGCCACTTGCCATGAACGTTCTGTTTGCCTTGTCTACTCTCTTCGCTGCCTCCACCACCGTCGTCGCCCAACAAGAAATTGTCGGCGGCACGGAAGCTGCGGTTGGCCAGCACTTGTACGTGACCGGATTCCGCAGCACCGAAACGGGGGCT
>NW_009798620.1:4802-7896 GCF_000520075.1 Aphanomyces astaci
GTTGCAGCATGTCCAGTAGGAAGCCATGAGGACCAGTTCGTCATCTTCGACGCCCATTGGTACGGGTTATTGGACAACAATCGACGACGTTTGGACGTCGGAGTTGTGGATAACTTCCGTGGTGGAGGCGGAGTATGACAAAGTTGATGCTTCCCGAAGGGGCAATTGGAGTATTGTCTAGCACTTCTAGTACGACGTGTACTTGCCAAACTGCGTACACCGAACCACAAACTATAGCCTCCCCAGGTATGGGTAGAGGTGTGGTGGTCATCGCCCCCCCAAACGGTGAAGGCGCAGATGTGGCAGCCTCCCCAAATGAAGGTCGAGGTATCGTCCATTTACCCACCCCCAGGGGTGAAGGCACACATGAGCACAAGGTTTGTGCCTCAATGTTGAGTAGCTTGAACCCTCGAGACGTCTCGGGTGAGCCACTGTACGTGCACAACATGCCTCGGAGGCAGCTTGTTCACACGCATGGATGTGCTTACAAGGGTGTAAGGCATGCACCCAAGACACTTAGTCGCCGTAGTCTACATGGCATTGATGCCACAGACGATGCGGCGTGTCCCCCACTAATTGTGGTAGTCGCAGGGTGTTCATTAGGAGCACTGCGCAAAATATTTCTTCACCCGCAATAACCGTGGTAAATACCATGCAGTAACTTTGTGCGAGAAATGATGGTGATCGAGGAGAGCTTCCACTCGGTTGGAGTGATGGAGATGACATCTATCCATGTGTAGGACACGTCCAACAAATTATCTGGGATGTGATAACCATCCTTCAGATAAATCATGTTCGGTCGCCGTATGTGCCAGCGACATCGAGTCGAACTGATCCATGCCAAACAACTGTGTTGGTGGGTATCGGCTGCACCAGCAATATTACGGACTAATGTCCAATAATAATATCGAAAGTACGATGTGTACTTGATTTGTCGGTTGACTTCTAAAAGTCCCGAAAAATGCAACACGTGAATGTTGTTCATCGATAACCTGTCGAGGCATAAATTCCGACAGGTGTGCGTGAAGACATCAATAAATAGTCTGGTCACGTGGACACGTGTGTTCTGAGACACGAACGTACAGGTCGAGGCGCGAAATTCGCTGCTACTCGGTGGGGTGCAGCATTAGTCAGTGGACGGAGCGCGTCGACTGCGGTAGTTGCAGTAAATCACGCACAACAGTCACGGCAGCCGCCGTGGTACTTGGCTTGATAATCCACGCGGGCAAATTGTCGCGAATTATATAGTGTAGTACCTGGGTAGTATTGTGGCACGGAGTCATTAACGTCTTCGCGAACGTAATCGCCGCGATAATCTACGTGAAATATATCGCAAAATATATCATGATAATACCTTAAAGAGGTAATCAGTGCGTTCGTGGACGTTGTCGACGCGAGTCTTCGCGGACATAGTGCACTCGTAGTCCCAATGTAGTTGTCGACGGGGTCATATTTTTCGCGGACATTTTTCGTCGCGGTCACTTCGTGATCGTTGTCACAGTAGCCTTCACGGAATATTCGTCGCGGTGTTCTTTTCGGTAAACACAGTCGCCTTTCACGCGGTCTACTTCGTGATCGTTGCCACGGTAGTCGTCGCGGAAACCTCACGGTAGTCGTCGCGGAAACCTCACTGTAGTCGTCGCAGAAACCTCACGGTAGTCGTCGCGGAAACCTAACGATAGTCATCATGGGTAACTCTGTCTCGGTCATCACGATGGTATTCTTCACCGTGACCCGCCAGAGGAAGCAGTAGTAAGGCTCATAACCAGTGGAGAGGGCAGAAAGCCAGCAGCAGACATGTGTGTGGATGGAGGAAGAACTGAAAGTATATTAGTTCTGACAGTACATTTACAATTTTATTCACACATAACCGTTCTCTCAAACGCCAGACACATCGCATGATAAACTAGTTTCCGCACCAGAACGCTCCCAAGCTTGCGTACGATTCACAGATCGTTTTGGTGTACGCAGGGGGGAAGCAGTAGTTCAGCGTAGGGTAGAAGCACGTAGAGCAACCATTGCACTTGGATGGCGAGGCAGTCGTAGGGGCGACAGTAGGAACTACCGTAGGAACTTTGGCAGTGGTGATAGGAGCCGCGGTAGGGTTCGTGGTAATCGGGGCCGCAGTAGGGGTCTTGCTGGTAACAGGGGAGACAGTGGGGGCGGCAGAAGGCTTGGTGGTGATAGGGACAGCGGTGGGGGACGTGGTGATGAAGGGTTCAATAAAGTCGCGGGCGATGGAGATGCGACTATACACGCCAGGCTTGTCCTGCTGGGCACAGCCGATGCCCCAGCTGACCACACCCACCAACTTGACAGACCCGTTCGATTCGACCGTCAATGGTCCACCAGAGTCGCCTTGGCACGAATCTTCGCCCAACTTGCCGCCCGCACACAGCATGGCTTCGTTCACGGTGAATCCGGTCAACAGCTTTGCGCATTGGTCGTTGCTGATGGAATTCACGCCGACTTCCAGCAGCACTTCGGAAGAAGCTCCGCCCGAAGACGTACGGCCCCACCCGCGCACAATCGAAGGGGTGCCAGGCGCCACCGTGTCAAACGAGACCTGGACCGGAGGGAACTTGGACGGTTGTTCCAAGATCAAGATGGCAAAGTCGTAGCTCGTGGTCCCGGCGTTGTACTTGGGGTGTTTGATGGCTTGCTTGACTTTGATGCGTTCGCCGTCTTTTGTGCCGGACTTGTAATGCGATCCGATCGATACAAAGGTGCGACCTCCTCCGATGCAGTGGGCGGCGGTCAAGACGACGTTGGGGGCGATCAAACTGGATCCACACGAAGCAGCCCCCGTTTCGGTGCTGCGGAATCCGGTCACGTACAAGTGCTGGCCAACCGCAGCTTCCGTGCCGCCGACAATTTCTTGTTGGGCGACGACGGTGGTGGAGGCAGCGAAGAGAGTAGACAAGGCAAACAGAACGTTCATGGCAAGTGGCAAATTCAAAAATGAAGTCTGAACTAAAGATCAAAGCAGCCCGAACTCAGACAGTCATCGGTCAGGATTGTGAATGAGTCGATGATGGGTCATCTGAGTTGACTGTATATCAAACCCGGCCACCCATATACCGTGACTGAGGTG
>NW_009798620.1:7996-9540 GCF_000520075.1 Aphanomyces astaci
AACCGTCCAAGTTCCCTCCGGTCCAGGTCTCGTTTGACACGGTGGCGCCTGGCACCCCTTCGATTGTGCGCGGGTGGGGCCGTACGTCTTCGGGCGGAGCTTCTTCCGAAGTGCTGCTGGAAGTCGGCGTGAATTCCATCAGCAACGACCAATGCGCAAAGCTGTTGACCGGATTCACCGTGAACGAAGCCATGCTGTGTGCGGGCGGCAAGTTGGGCGAAGATTCGTGCCAAGGCGACTCTGGTGGACCATTGACGGTCGAATCGAACGGGTCTGTCAAGTTGGTGGGTGTGGTCAGCTGGGGCATCGGCTGTGCCCAGCAGGACAAGCCTGGCGTGTATAGTCGCATCTCCATCGCCCGCGACTTTATTGAACCCTTCATCACCACGTCCCCCACCGCTGTCCCTATCACCACCAAGCCTTCTGCCGCCCCCACTGTCTCCCCTGTTACCAGCAAGACCCCTACTGCGGCCCCGATTACCACGAACCCTACCGTGGCTCCTATCACCACTGCCAAAGTTCCTACGGTAGTCCCTACTGTCGCCCCTACGACTGCCTCGCCATCCAAGTGCAATGGTTGCTCTACGTGCTTCTACCCTACGCTGAACTACTGCTTCCCCCCTGCGTACACCAAAACGATCTGTGAATCGTACGCAAGCTTGGGAGCGTTCTGGTGCGGAAACTAGTTTAGCATGCGATGTGTCTGGCGTTTGAGAGAACGGTTATGTGTGAATAAAATTGTAAATGTACTGTACCGACTGGTTTTGCGTCGAGGGGGGTTGCATACCCGTAACGTTAAGTAGGTTGAAAGTGGTTCTTCACAATGTGAATGCACTTGGCTACTCCGGAGTACGTACCGGTAGTGCATCTTGCACTGGATTGTACCTTCCTCCACAAGTTGTCCATTGTGCAACCCTACTCCTAGACTTTCAACCATGACCTTCGACACTCCTTCTGAGTTTTCTATTGTTGGCATTTCCAATTCCACAGGTCTGTAAGTATTACTTTGAAGTATTAGTATTAATAGTACTAGTACTACAACAATATAACTTCATGCGGTTGCGCTGCGCTTGCAATAGCGTTACTGTAGTACTGTGCATACTTCGAAATAAGCTTGAAGAGTCGATGCATACAGTTGTTCCAAGCACATGGCAGTAATATGTCCAAGTGTCATGAACGATGGAAACCTGCCTTGCGATGCTCCATTCTAGTATACTGTACTAGTATGATCTAACACACAATTGTCTCATGAATATCAGTACTAGTAAACGCAGATGACGTCCAATAGTACATGCATACGATAACCATTCAGCCGAGTGCGACAGTACTCGGATTCATCACATCCATTAATCACCTCAGTCACGGTATATGGGTGGCCGGGTTTGATATACAGTCAACTCAGATGACCCATCATCGACTCATTCACAATCCTGACCGATGACTGTCTGAGTTCGGGCTGCTTTGATCTTTAGTTCAGACTTCATTTTTGAATTTGCCACTTGCCATGAACGTTCTGTTTGCCTTGTCTACTCTCTTCGCTGCCT
>NW_009798620.1:9640-11306 GCF_000520075.1 Aphanomyces astaci
TATCGATCGGATCGCATTACAAGTCCGGCACAAAAGACGGCGAACGCATCAAAGTCAAGCAAGCCATCAAACACCCCAAGTACAACGCCGGGACCACGAGCTACGACTTTGCCATCTTGATCTTGGAAAAACCGTCCAAGTTCCCTCCGGTCCAGGTCTCGTTTGACACGGTGGCATTGACCCATCCCGAAGTTTCAATATGGACGAGACCAGCTTTTCTCCTTCGACGACGTCAAAAAAAGTTGTTGTCCACGAGTAAACGATATCTGTACGTGCTGACGAAACACCTGTCTCCGCACATGTAACAATTGTGGCATGTATTGCCGCAGATGGAACGAAGATGCCACCGCTGTTTGTTCCACCTGGTGACAGAGTGACTAATCAAGCTTGTGCCAGTCTTAAAATCCCTGGCGCTGCTCTAACAACATCTGAAAAAGGGTGGACAAACGCCTACATCTGTCGCAAGTGGCTTGCCATGCTCAGCGCACATATTTCACCGTCCACAGAGCGTTTGATTTTGCTGATCATGGATGGTTGCTCGTCGCACTACTCTGAACACATCTACGCGGAAGCCAAAGCCTTGAACATTTTGCTGCAATTTCTGCCGGCGAATGCGACACACCTGTTCCAACCACTCCAGGTGACAGTGTTTTGGCCTTTTAAGCAAGCCATTCGAAATGCTGTCGCTGATTTCATCTGGACCGATGTGTCAACAAACATCAACATGCAACGCGCCATCGCTAATGACTGCGACGTTTGGGCCAATTGGACCAATGAAGCCGCCATCATCAATGGGTTTGTGTGCATGGGATTGTGTCCGATGTCGTTGGACAAGATGATGTATCGTTTGTCTCTTTTCAAGCCATGTGCTACCCATGAAGTCGATGTGAATGAGTCTTGGCTGCAAATACGTGAGCTTGTCCGTGGCGAAGTTCTGCTCTTGCCTGGCGAGAAAGGCATTGACAGTAAGTGGTAAGTTCATTACGGCTGACTACCACGAATTGCATCAAGCTCAAGTTGCCGCGAAGCCTAAGCGCAAGAAGAACTCGCAAGAGCATGTGGTCTTGCCGATCGCAAACAATGATGACGATTGAGTAGTAAAGTGTGTTGTTTAGGTGGTAAATGGTATTTTCATTTACGATTTTTGTTTTGTCATTGCGTTCGGTAACGTTGGTGCTATTATTAATGTGAACACAAGACGAGAAAACAATATTTACTATTACTTGGGGGATATCACAAGTTTCCAAAAGCACCTTGCCCACCTCGAAGAATAATCTTCACTGGCTAACCATTGCCCTGCCCCCTTACCGACTTCCGTTGTAGAGAAGGATCACATTCGGGGTACTAAGCGGACGCAAGCGCACTTGGTTGTGACGAACATTACGCTGCAGGCACCCGCAATGGGCACTAGGTAAGGAAAATTGTAAAATGAGAAACTAAATTTGCTTGCCTCTCTATGAAATGGTGGTGGTGCGCCCATACTATGCAGGGAAAATACATGGCCTGGAACTTGCCTTTATTTTGGTGTGAGTTTGACCCAGCTGCTGAAGATGGCCACGTGGTACGGTAGAGTGTCCGAATATAAGAGAGAAAGTGCAGTAAGTTCCGCAATATATTATTCCTGTTCAACTATTTGAGCTGGAGGCCTATTAGGCCTCTAGCTAGT
>NW_009798620.1:13893-15485 GCF_000520075.1 Aphanomyces astaci
CATTAGGCCTCCAGCTCAAATAGTTGGTTTCTGCTCAAAGACCTAGCTATTTTGAAGTATCCTGTGGTTATTTTGGAAATGATTCACTTTTTGCTCATATATGGATTTGTATCTTAATGATCAACTATTTCGAGAATAGATTGACATCTCGCGTATAGACCGTGTTCATTTGTAATGTACCGCCGATTTGATCAGAAACTGCTCAACTACATGAAATATAACGTTATAGAGAGCGATGAGAGGCAACATGAGCCACCTTTTAATTGGTCGCTGCCACAAGTTCCCGCGTAATTGCACACCCCGGCGACCAAGCCACACCACACAAACAAATACGACTGCTATGGTGTTTAACGTCGCATCCATGGTGGAACGCTTGCAAGTACAAGCAGTCTCCGACCAGCACTATCTCGAGGACTGCCTCAACGTGTTCGGAGCCGTCGCTGACGAAGACGACGCCGTCGTTGTGACCAATAACCCTGTGATCGACAAGGTCCTTGAGGAGGGTGGTGCTGATAGCTTCCGCACATTGACCAACTTCACGCCAGCTGAGTTTGAGACAATCTGGGGATTCGTTGAGGCACCGCTATGTGCTCGATGGATGGACGGCCGAGGCAGGAAGCCAAAGACGACGCCACAAGACGCCCTGTTCATGACGTTGGTAATCCTAAAGCACTACCAGACATGGGACAAACATGCAGTCGACTTCGACCTAAAGGCCCCAACATTGGAGAAGATTATCATGCGTGTTATCGACATCGCCTCCCCTGCTCTGTACGAAGCCTTCGTTACGATGCCTACCATGCAAGAACTGATGGACCGCGGTACTACCTTTGCGCACTACCCGTACGCGAAGTACGCTACTGACGTCAAGTTCCAGCCGTCGCACCGACCGTCGGGGCGCTTTGGGGAACAGAAGCACTACTACAGTGGCAAGCACAAGCTCTACGGCCTGAAGATTGAAGCGTCAGTGTCTCCTCAAGGACTGCTGGTCGATATGAGCCCGCACGAACCTGGTTCAGTGCATGACTTGACCGTGTTCCGCAACCGCCACGACTTGCACGTCTCCGCACTGTCCAAGCGCCCTGAGGAAGTACAAGTCAACGACAACGGCGAACAGTTCCAGACTCACCCAGCCATGTGGGCTGTTCTCGTGGACTTGGGGTATGTGGGTCTGTCGCACACGATTCGTGCCATCCACCCAAAGAAGCGGCCTGTGCGGGGAACCCTTGACCGCGCCGACCTTGACCGCAACGCTGCTGTGGCTTCGCACCGCGTCATCGTGGAGAACTTCTTTGGTCGCGTCTGTCTCCTGTGGAAGATATCACTCAGTACGTACGTTTGGGATCACAAGTTCTTCGACGGAATTCAACGTCTTACCTTTGCGCTCACCAACTTCCACCTTGGCCTCATGCCGCTGCGCGAGGATAACCAACACCAGTACCGTTCGGTACTGGCTCGGTATGCGCGTATGGCGGAAGAGAAGAGGACCGCCCGAGCCGCGACCCAACGGCGCTACGTTCAAAGACGCGCTGAACGGCTGGCCACTGACATGTTGCGGTCTTCCTTTGCAGCGCGTGCGCCATTCATGTCGC
>NW_009798621.1:0-5820 GCF_000520075.1 Aphanomyces astaci
TCGCTGAAAGGATTCTGCCATTGTGCGCAAAACTTCACCCATCTTGTAATTCTGGTGAAATTCAATTACTCTACTTCGAACTTCGATCTACTCTCGCTTCAGCCATGATCTTGCGGGTCTTGTGGTACACTTGTATCTTGCGGTCGAGGACTCCTTCAATCAGTTCTTCGGTTTGGTCGTTCCGGTGGATCAATATGATCTCTTGGATGGCGTTGCGAGCGTCTGAGTTCTTCACTTCAGGGATCTGGGCACGCAACTCGTTGATAACCACGCGTTGGTGACGGGTTAACACGTAAAGGTTTTGGCGTAGCTTAACCGGCAGATCCGGATAGTCGAATAGTTCGCCGATGTCTTTTGTGACCGCGAGTTGACGCTTGCGGGTCTTACTACGGGGCATACACTAGCAGATCACTTAGAACGTGTATGGATTTTATTTCTGAGACTATCCCCAGGTAACGGGAAGCAAAGACCACGTTTTTAAAACCTTTGGCGATGTGTAGACTCTGCAAACGACCACAACAACCGTCTAAGAAGACTGGCTAAGTACAGCGGGTTGACGGGGCTTGGGCGAGGAAACCAGGAAGTGCTACCAATTGTAGCACTGCGGGAGGAAGCGTGTGTAGTTGAGGGCAAAATGCACAATGAATTAACTGAAGATCTACAAAGATCTCCTTAATCCTCATCAATATGAAATCTTCTTAATCTACTTCACTACTTCTACACTAATATACACTTTTGTATACAAAGGATGCGGGTGCGGTTGAGACATTGGGGAACTTCCACTAGGCTAACGATTCTAAGCCATACTTGCCCTTGAGACACATTCCCAGGCAAGCATTAGCTAGGAGGATGCGTCATGAGCCAGGTACTTAGGAGCTTCGTGCGGGCAAGGTGGTGGCAAGGCGTTACCCCACCTGTCACATCGCTACATTTGGCGCGTAGCAAGTTTGGAAAATGCGACTCCGTTGACCAGATTCTCTGTACAAACTATAAATCGAAGTGATCGCTTATAAAAATATAAAAATGCTATACTGCCCTCGCCTAAAGTGCTCTCTTATTACATGCCCAAAAGAGCTCTCTTATTAAGTGGTACTACTACGTATTAGTAGTATTTGACTACTGCTAAAAGACGTCTTGGCCAATCTCTTGTACTACGTAGTAGCGCTGAAGTACTGTAGTTACAGTGCATATCTCTGGTAGGAAGAATTAGGAAGAACCAACTATTTTGGGCATTGCTCCTCCACGTCATGTACCGGTATCCGAATCGAAAGGCTTGCGAATAATCATGCACACACATGAATACATCGATGAGTACCCCCAGAAAGGAATAATTGGCCTCAAAACCATCCCCAATATGGCGTGTAGAACGTTGGCGTCGTCTAGGACCTCGACAGTTGTGACCATGCATGGCTACTGTACAGTACCATTGTATGAAAGCTCCAACAGACACTTGCTCTTTGTATGTTAATTTTGCTTGTGAATTTTAATATGGACAAAATCATTTTATGCAATTTTGAATGGAAATTATATACTAATCTCCCTTTTTAAACGAAACGGGGTAAACTTGATATTTTTGAAACTTTATATTATCCAACCATATCGGAAGGTGAAGACTTTTCAATATTCAAACACTTGAATCGTTTGGCATTGAAATGGGATGACATCATTTCCACTGTAAGAAACTGCTGGAGACGCACTGGCATACTCAGCCTGACTTGGAGATGTCCAGCGCTTGAATGCATGTATAAATAGTTGGTCCAGACATCCTGCAAATACCTGTAAGAGTTAATTTACTGTGTGAATCGCATAATTTGCTCCGTTTCGTTTAAGGGTGGAAATCAGTACTACAATCCATTTGTCCTTCGTAAATCGAAAAGTCTACATTGCGTTTTTGGAAGTGAACGAGAGACTTCCAAAGTTATTAATGTTTTACCCAATGACCGAGAAATATATTCGCTCACAGGATCATTGGTTAAATGGTGATATATTTACCAATACATGATTTTTCAAACGAATGACTTGGTGACTAAGTTTCGAATTGTGATTCGACAAATTTTAAATTGGTTCATCTTTAGCTAACAGTGGTCGAGAGCATCCACAACCCTTTTTACTTCATTGCAGAAAATTATAGGTTGAGACAAGGTAAGGTATGAGATAATTGTGTGACTACACCTGTAACAATTTGATATATTAATATTAATACTACATAGTACTAGTACTTCGAAGTACTCGGAGTATATTTTAAGGATTAGCAGATGTTATCTAGCTTTAGCGATGGTGTTTGGCACGAGTAATCTGATGATTCGTCATCATCTGAACTGGCCTCACAGGAAATGTCAGCAGCGCCTTCGCCGTCTGATGAGCCTTGCTTGGCCTAGCTCATCATCCGCTTCGTCAAGAGTGTCGAGGTATAGACCCATAGCGGCCACTTTGCTCTCTGTGTGACCGGTGCAGTTAAACACACAGTCACTGGTTTTGGGCCAGATGAGAGAATTGCAGTATCCGGACAGAGGAGGCAGATAATTACCCTATTCAATGCATCCGGATAAATAGAAGTTATAAGCTACGAGTCAAATGTTTTTGCAAAGAAGAATTAGGGAATCACAGGAAATTTTAGGGATATTAACAGTAATGGTTTTACCGCGATTTATTCACACATGTAAAGGACCCCGTGTTGGGTCTGAATAAAATATGAAAGGAAAAAAACCTATGGCGGGCACCTTGTCAAGAGGACGAGGAAAGAGTAGAGCACGAGGAACACTTGCGTGGTCGGGAGCGAAACTAGAAGTGACTTAACGGACTGGCTTTAACCATCCGGACGTCTGAACCCGGCGAAGAAGGCGAAAGCAGACAGACCAAAGTGCCCCTCTTGACAGTCACCCCACTTGGCAAAGACTGTGAGGGGTCTTCGACACGAAGGTTCTCACAGATAAGAGGAGTGTCAAAGGCAAAACGGGACTTGGCGAATAAATCGCAGAGACTAAAAGTGCCAAAAGGCAACCCAGACTACGAGGATCTGGGTGCGGTTCACAGGGTGGACGTCGTGCTCCATTGTAGAATCCGTGTGACGAGGTCGTCTTCGTAACTGCTGTGGTAACACAGGCGGTGGTCCCATCGTCTTGGCTGCAGTGTCCATGCGTTTAGCATTCGCCACCCTGTGTGCGAAGCGATCGCTGAGGAATCGAATATGCGTCAACAGCAGCAGGAATTGTTAGCTTCTAGGAGATTACGTCTGCTATGACCAGCTGTGTACTATTGTACGTCTTCGCGGCATTTTGATTTGAAACAAGCTGAACCCCTCATAAATTTGTACTCTTTCGCACCATAAATGTTTGAAGGTATTAGTTGTTGCAGGCTTTTATTTTATCCAATCATATCATTTCTGGAGTTCTACTGGGTAAGTCATTCGGCTGCTCACTGATCCGTCACGTTAGTACAAAAGGAAGCAAATTGATTTGCATAGGTTACAGTATGTATTCTACGTATGTATGCATTTTAACAGTACAATATACCACCCGATTGAAAATGAAGGGGGAATAATATTGCGTTAAATGGGGTTTTGCTCCTCTTCGTATTGATTTTGGTGACTTTTGATTTGTTCTTACACACTGTAGTAGATTGTGAATTGATTGTTTACGTTGCATACCGGTAATAATATATTACTTTGAAGTACTGTACACAGTGCTATGCTTTGTACTAACGTCACTGGCAAACCATTGGTTGTTGTTCCCTAACCATGACGAGGAAAGGGCTTGGGGGAGATGTTCATTTCGAGTCGTCGTTCTAGCGCCCTCAGCCATTTCACGTATGGCTCGTCCACATACACAGTAGCTACATGGGCCACAGCATGTGACGCCACATAACATGCCGCCGCTGCGAGTCTTTTGCCCGTCTCTTCCTTCCAGCCCTGTCCTTGGGCCCAGGGCTTGACGTAATCCCCCATTAACACCATAATGGGCCAATGCACAACGTACACGCAAAACGAGATGCGACCCAAATACCGGCACAACCGGCTTTGAAACACTCGTTGGAGCCATGCCGACCAGCACACGGTGTACAGTATGAGCACCGACCCGAGTCGATGCAGCATCCGCGCATGCTCCTTTTCAAATATTAAGCGGATGAGCGTATCGACACCGCCGTAGTTGGCGGCATACTCTGGTCGGTAGATGAACAGCCACGAGCCAAATAGAAATAGCAACGAGTACGCCGCGTTTGTAACAATGTGCTCTGCCCGCGAAGGTAACCGGTGGATGCATCGACGAACGGCGCTCCATGTGCTGTGGACGGATTGCCAGGCATGATAGATCATGTAGCAGAAGGATAATCCCAGTGATTCCATTGACGCGGCGACCGTGTTGGGGGGGGTGCGGGGAAACACGGTTGCTTCATGACGGGAAACAGAAGATGGTAAGGGGCCATGAGCTAGTTGATGCTGCTGCTTGTTGATAATGTCAGACACAAGAATTCCAAGCACAAAACAGCCAAAGTAGTGACTCTGGCTGCCAGTCCAGTTACCGAACCGGTTGTGGAAGATTGGCAGGGCCACGAGGCACGCCACGACGCGGTGGCGGTATCGCAGCTTGGATAGCATCACGCACACCGCCATGGTAAAGAGCGACCCCTCTAGTTCCACGCGCAATGTCCACAGCGTCAAGTTAAACGGCGGGAAGGTCACAAACAGGGTCTTGAGGACGTCTTCAACAAGGGCCAGTGGCGCAATTGCATGTCCCCGGTACAAAGAGATGAAGATGTGCAGCACCGTGCTGATTACAACCGGCCCCATCAGACGAGGGATGCGGCGGACACCCGTGGACGCCATCGACAGATACGCATCGACATACACGAGGCGCACGGTGGTGGCGTCCCCGTTGGCGACAGCGCGCTCGATGACTTGCAAGCGGGCGAAGAAACGAACGGTGAGGACGAATCCGGACAGAATGAGGAACATCTCCACGGCCGCATTGCCCGCACGCAGCGTGTGGTACCATGTTGTGTCGGCGTACTGTTCCAGGAACTTGAACCAGAACAACAAGTGGAAGGTGACCACGATCTGCGACGCCACGCCACGAATGCCGTCGCACCACAGGAGTGGTGGCGGCTTGTCGCCATGGGGTAGCTTCGCGGATTGCTTGGAGTGATCATCATCGTCAGTATCGGCTGGGACGTCGACAACATGGAGGGTGACAACTTCTGCGAATCAAGGATAAGGGTAAGAAGACTTATGGAGTAAATGGGTAGCCATACATTTACAGTGTACCTGTGCTCTGCAAACGCATGTCCTTGGGGCCAGTGTCGTCACCGTCCAAGAAGCGCCGCACCGGTCCTTGGTCGGCGGAGCTTGACGTCATCATGGCGTCCTGTTGTGTCTCAACTTGACGGACCTGGCGAAGTCCGATGGAAAGACAAATCACAAAATGAATTTGTGCCAGTCGCAAGTACCGTAGTCACTGCGGCTGACAATGAAGTCTTGGCCGACAAAGCCTTCGCGTAAACAATCTTTTTACGATTAAAACAGTACTACTGTTTCTATTCTCAGGAATACTGTTTCACAATAGACCTCTTGACATTACCGAGTCTACTGTAGCCGAAGATAAGTTATACTATTTTACAAAACCACGTTGTCAAATTGCATAATATCCAGCGATACAATTAGTGCGGAATGATTTAAGAAATGACTGAGTGACTAACAAATGTAACGAGGGACTTTATTCGCAGACGAGTTTTTGGAAAATGCGACTCCGTTGACCAGATTCTCTGTACAAACTATAAATCGAAGTGATCGCTTATAAAAATATAAAAATGCTATACTGCCCTCGC
>NW_009798622.1:0-1782 GCF_000520075.1 Aphanomyces astaci
CACGGGGGAACGGTGGATGAATCGGCGTTGCTGAGGTTGCATTTTCAAGAATGGCATGGAATGCAACATGGTTATCAAGCACATTACAGACTTGCTAAACTGGAATTCATCTGACTTCGCAATTCAGACTTCAACAAAATCGAAGGCAGCACCAAGTCTGTGAACTGGTGAAATTTCGGACTTGCTAAAACTCTCTAATACTTAAGATTTACGGGACAGCTTTTAATATTAATACCAACCTTGGATACTATGGTTAATATAATATAATTGTTGATTCAAAATGTGGATGACATTGGGATGAAATTGGATGGTTTATATACATGTAATATAATTGTTGAATCAAAATGTGGATGACATTGGGATGAAATTGGATGAAGTTGTGGAATGAAACCTGAAGTAGTGACCAAGCCTTCATTTGGCCCCGAGCGCCCGGGAGGCCGTCTGCGCAACCACGGCCGTCTGCGCAACCACGGCCGTACGAGAGCGCGGATCTAAGCTTCTCACTTCACCGAATGATCTATCTTTTCTTCTTGTCGGGCAGCGGCAGGTAGGACATAGGCCGTGCCGCTCTCGGACGAGACCTGTATGCAATGACCTAGGATTATCCTAATCTACTCTCATCTCTACTAATTAGGATATGACCTGATATTAATGTTGGATGACGTTGGGATAACACATGATACTAACTAACTGTAAGTTATCACGGATATTTGAAATCCATATAAATAATTACTAATACTGTACTAACAGTAAACGAACATGTTCTCGTTTTCAAGTAGTGAGTACATTTCGCCACAATGTTTGCACTACTGTGGATTCGGATTTCCAGACCCTGTCGAATCGGATCACGAATCGACGCTATTGGCTTATCCAATTTTCAGCAGATTTGATTGGCTCTTACAGAAAGGACGAGTATATTCATAATACAGAATTCGTAAGGTGAAAAAGTAGGTTTTAGTAGGCTCGCAAGGTGAGCTGCCTTACGAATTCCATAAATCGATCTGAAATAGTTTAAATTTTATTGAATGAAGCTTCGTCTTTGTATGGAATAATTTAAATTCCTTTAAACGCATATTATTGATGAATTCATAAGGCAGACTTCCTTACCAATTTTCTGTCCAAGTATATGATAGAAAAGTGAAAATAACTGGCCAATAGGATCGTTCGATTTCTCTTTGCTACTCCAGTACATTGCTAGCTGTAGGCCGCAGCTTTTGGATTGAGAGCTACAGTACTAGAATGTGATCCCTTGCTTCTATCCGCACGCTTGAGCCTGGGCGATGGTCATGCAGTACGACTTGGTCCTCGTTCTTGTCGCAGCATAGGTAGTGGTTGTTCTTAGCGTAACGTTAGTGGGCGCTCCGGTGGAAGTGCTGGGCTCGGGTGCCGTCGCACATGCCCCCGACTTTGGTCGTCTTACTAGTTTTGCATCTTGGCATAAACCAAGTAATCACATGGGCCAAGCTTGTCAACTACTGGTAACGTTACTGTAAATAGGTCGTTTACAGCAATTTACTCGTTGATCCCGAAACCCCGAAACGTCGCGGGCAAACGACTTGATTTGGTCAAACTTTTGGTGACTATGCCCCGATAATATGAATCTTACTGACGGTAGTTTTACCCATCACTTCCTCATTTTGACTTGGAAGGACCTTGGGTGTTGGCCCCAGTCTACCGAAACCATGAAGTAGTAGTGAAACGAGAAATTCGCATCGACCATTCGTCATTCGATGTCGACTTCAATAAGCACTAAGTGCGATGAACTGCTGACATGAGCATTAA
>NW_009798622.1:5304-12060 GCF_000520075.1 Aphanomyces astaci
TTGTATGGAATAATTTAAATTCCTTTAAACGCATATTATTGATGAATTCATAAGGCAGACTTCCTTACCAATTTTCTGTCCAAGTATATGATAGAAAAGTGAAAATAACTGGCCAATAGGATCGTTCGATTTCTCTTTGCTACTCCAGTACATTGCTAGCTGTAGGCCGCAGCTTTTGGATTGAGAGCTACAGTACTAGAATGTGATCCCTTGCTTCTATCCGCACGCTTGAGCCTGGGCGATGGTCATGCAGTACGACTTGGTCCTCGTTCTTGTCGCAGCATAGGTAGTGGTTGTTCTTAGCGTAGTGGGCGCTCCGGTGGAAGTGCTGGGCTCGGGTGCCGTCGCACATGCCCCCGACTTTGGTCGTCTTACTAGTTTTGCATCTTGGCATAAACCAAGTAATCACATGGGCCAAGCTTGTCAACTACTGGTAACGTTACTGTAAATAGGTCGTTTACAGCAATTTACTCGTTGATCCCGAAACCCCGAAACGTCGCGGGCAAACGACTTGATTTGGTCAAACTTTTGGTGACTATGCCCCGATAATATGAATCTTACTGACGGTAGTTTTACCCATCACTTCCTCATTTTGACTTGGAAGGACCTTGGGTGTTGGCCCCAGTCTACCGAAACCATGAAGTAGTAGTGAAACGAGAAATTCGCATCGACCATTCGTCATTCGATGTCGACTTCAATAAGCACTAAGTGCGATGAACTGCTGACATGAGCATTAAGCTGATGGTGGCACGAGTTGTTTGAAGTCGCTTGGGAACTTGGTACTTCTGCATTTTTGCAGTCGATAAAAATGATCGTTGTGACCAATTATATGGTAAAGAAACCATGATGCACTCTGATTGGTTAATAATCATAAGTAAGGCCAGCCACCTTAAGAATTCCAGAAACAAGTCAACTACTGTAATCAGAACTCCAGCGTGATTCAAACAACCTTGATTAGACAAACCACACTCATTTTGGAAGTGCTTAGCGAATTCACAATACTACGTAACGTTAGTAACGTTAGTATATGACTGGCAGTTTCAAAGTTGTTTCGAAACGCCTAGCGATCTTTTTCATTGAGTGTTTTCGTCCAAGCCGACCAGCAACATGCAACAAGACGCTGTGGCGGTTGTGGTCGTGTTTGTAGCCAACATCCTCGCGTATGGCTTTCGGAGTCTCCTACCTAGCACTCCGTTAACCGCACAAGCGTTTTTGCTCGACTCGATTGCGTCGTCGACCACCCAATCGTCGTGGAAACTGTTCGGAGTGCTGGAATCGACCTTCATCGCGACGTACGCCCTCTCGTTCCTCGTATGCGCCCATGTCTCCCGCACATGTCGCAGTCCGTTGCGGGTGTTGTTGACGGGGTTGCTGGCCTGGTGTGGCGGCGCGGTGTTGTGTGGCTACTTCGTCACGAACAAAAGTTCATTCCGCTTTCAGCTGGTCCTGGGGGGTCGCGTGCTCAGTGGCATAGGCGACGGCATGTTGCAGGCGTTGACCCCTTCCATCATTGAACGTGTGGCCCTTGAACACCATCGCCAGCGATGGATGCGACTGTATTTCGCTGGCGCGGCAATTGGTACTGGACTGGGGTACGGTGTGGGCAACGTGGTCACGGCAGCGTATGGTTGGCAGTGGGCGTTCTACGGGTACACCGCTGCCATGAGCACGGTCCTGTTGTTGTTGTGTGGAGCTTGCTTGTCCCAGCAGTGGACCCATCGGCGGTTGCCCAAACCAGCCCCACAGGAATCCGCAGCAACGATACAAGCTGACGAAGCCGTGTCGCTCTTGCTGTCCCCCACCTACATTTTCACGTCGCTGGGTGCCGCCGCAACCCTCTTCACATTGCGAGCGCTGGCGACGTACATGCCAACGTGGTGGCTCTATGCCCGCATTTGGCCAACTGAACAAATGGCAGCGACAGTGTACGGGGGTGTTGTCACGGTCACGGCGTTGGTAGCTGCTCCGTTGGGGGGATACTTACTAACGTGGGCATCCCGACGATGCGTGTGCGACGCGAGTCAGCTTCGCGTGGCGTGTCGCCAGCAGCTCCTTCACGTCGCGATTGGCGTCGGTAGTTTGGTTGGGATGACGACTTTGTTGGAAAATCAAGGCTGGACCCTTGTGACCCTCGTGGTGGGGCTCGTGAGTGCGTCGGGGGCGTTGAATGCCACGTCAGTCGTGGTGTTGCTGAGTGTCCAAAATGGGGGACGAAGTCGAGCCATGCAGACGTTTGCCGTGGTCGTGCACTTGTGCGGAGACATTCCGGCGCCCGTGCTTGTGGGGTGGTTTATGGATCATCCTGGTGCTGCCACGTGTCTGAATCATATGACGCCATCGCAAGACGACGGGTTTTGCATCGAAAACGTGCAAACGATTCTGTTTTGGTCCGTCTTGTGGATGGCCTGGACAGTGTTATGTGGCCTCTTGGCCTATGGATTGTCCATAGTCACCCCCTCGAATTCGACTGGCGATGCGCAACATGGTGCCTACGTTCAGGAAACAACCGCTCGCCAGGCATAAGCACACCATCCAGCGCTAATGTAATGCACCATCCTTTTGAATATACACATTCGCCATAACACTGAGTATCGTACGATCCTTACAAGTCATATCATAGTACGCCTCTCCTACCTTACCAACTCCCCCCCCTCTATTATGACTTCCTCCATATGGACATCGCCCTTCCACCCCGGGTGATCTCTTCACACTCCCTTACCCATCCAACGTAGCTTGCCTGTATAAGCTACCAGTAATACATCATCATCATCACAAGTCATACATATCATAGTACAGTACAGAGAACTCAGTTGCCCACTTTATAACGTTAATCTACGCGTTTATGTTCGCGAAGGCTACGCTGCTATGACCATCTTATCGATAAGATTGGGCGACGTTGTGCAGTGACTGTAGCCCATCTATGCAGCGTACAGCATTTTACAGTGTTGTTGATAGTATTGTTTCAGAGTGCTCTTTGCTATGAGGCCAAGCATGTACAGTACGTTCGAGTGCTGTTCTAACTTAAATAGAACAGTTTGTCTTATTATGAGCCAAAATTTGGAGTTTTTTGTGCTGCTTCGCCCAATCGATCGACCGATTGCTTGGACTGAATATTATATGACAAAATAGTCAAGTGTCACACTAATACACGTCATACACTAATTCAATGTTGTATGGTTGAAAGAGGATTTGATTGGTCCTTTGATTCGTGATGTGGGTTTTGATTGGTCGATCGATTGTCTGTCGATTTATGTGGTGCTTGCTGCTGCTCATATTCGATTGAGCATTCCAATTTCGACTTTTTTAATACTATTATAGTATGAGTTAATTGCTCCGTGAATCTAACGATAAATCGATCGATGTGTGTCATCTTGCGTTGTCATCTGTCTTGGATTCGTCATCGTGGTGATGGGGACTACTAGTCCTCGACGACGACCGTAATGCTTCAATCGTTTGGTCTCTCTATCGAACAATAATAGTTTCATTGTCGATAGATAAATATATCTGTCGACCCAAAGCCTTTATATATATATATACCTGTTCCAGTTCGACTTCGTACTTGGCGGCAAACTTACGAAACTTGCTGCGCGATTGCTCCAATTGCTACAACAATACAAAAAACCCATTCAACGCTAACAATTCACCCACAAATAATATATATATAACTAAATTCCCAGCCAAAAAACGCCAATTTCATTGTACTTGAATCGTGGCATCCTGGCGACTCAGCCGCGCTTCCAAGCTCCGGCATCGCTCTTCTGCTTCTTGCATCGTCTGGGAACCCGCGCTCGTGGCAGGACTAGTACCCGCGTTCCTCCGACTAGTATTACTACCGCGGCTACTAGTACTCAAGCGTTGACTCGTCGTTGCCGGTGAGAACGCCACGCCCTGGTTCAGCGCGTGCACGAGCGCCGCCTTATCCTCTTGGTGCTGCGTCGACTGCATTTGCAAAGTGGCCACTTGACTTCGAACACTCGCCAGCAGCGCCTCCAATCGCTGCTTGTCCAGACCCAATTGTGCCACTTGATTGGTCAGTTCTGTCCGATCGTGGACGCTGTTGTGCAGTCTGATGATGTACATACACATGTTAAATACAAACATACACTCGTCATCGGAACGTCACTCACGAAACAAAACCAGCTTTGGCCAGATTTTTAGTTAGATATGTCGTTTCGTACAAAGACCAATATGTACAGTATTGTGCTTTCGAGTGAAATTTCGTGTTGTGGCGTGGTTTCTCGTTGGAATTTAAATCGATTTGATTGGCTACTTCAGATGGGCTCAAAATTATTAACCAATCAAAACCTTCTAAATGGAATTCAACCAATCAGATCGATTGTGGATCGGTTTGGTCGGCGCGATTCGATTGCACCCCCTCCCCAAATTTGTATCAAAACGACAATACAGTTTGTCGTTGAGAAAGTGTAAAATGTACACATGTAACGATATGATTCAGTAAAATATATGATAATATATAAACAAAGAAATAAGACTTAGTATTTATAATACTAAAAAATGTTCCGATTTGTATGCGATGGTGCAAAGGTACTACAAATACTAGTAGTAGCACCCACAATCAAGAACCACAACCAATATATACACAATCACCCAGATCACAACACCATGCGACTATGTAGCCCACAATATATATATCTATATATATATATATATCGAGCCATGCGTACTTTTGTCGAAAAAACGACAAATATATATATATATATATATCCTTACTTTGCTTGAATATGACGTGTCATATGTTGGTTCGTACATGCATCCAGGCAAACACAACACCATACGACTATGTAGTCCACAATCTCCATATATTATATATATATATATATAGATCGAGCCATTCAAATGTTTGTAAAACAAATTCAAATATATATATCCTTACTGCGCTTGGAGCGACGCCAGCCGTTGATTCAACGACGAGTTGGTCGCGGCAGACTCGACGCGGTCTTGGGCCAGTTCAGTGGCCACCGCATGCTGCGAACTGAGCGCCCCAGACAGCATCTCGTGGGATCGCACTGTGGACAGTTGTTTGTCTAATATAAAATATACTAGTAAAACCCAAGATATAAAACGGGTACAGTAATAATATGGACCTTGGAGTTGCTGTAGTTGCTGTGTGAGTTGCTTGATTTGAGTCAAGTTGACTTGCACTTGCATGTCGAGGTCTGTCACTTGCTGGGCAGCAGCGTCTCGTTCGCGAACCACTTCTTGCAACTTTAAACCACAAGATAATAGTACAATATGAGGCAATAGCACATCAGATATATATATATATATATATATATATATATATACAGTCTGTAAACCACAAGATAACAATACAATATGAGGTAATAGCAAATCAGATATATATATATATATATATATATACAGTCTGTAAACCACAAACAATATGAGGTAAATATATATATATATATACAGTCTGTATAGTGTTTCAAGAGTGTTGTGAAAGGCAAAAAAGCTGCTCGATATAAAGGATATTCTCTCTTCCACACTATTTGTGTGACACCGCATGTATGCGACACTGTGGACAGAACCACCACTTTAATGGTCCAACGTTGGTGGTAGACAATTGATATTCGACCAATCAAAACGCACCACACGAATCAAGTGGCCAATCAAATCATCCACTTTTCGACTTATTCAACATTGAAGTAGTGTGTGCCTAAATATTTAGTGTGATATACTTGGACCGATATATCGTTACATACAACAGTCAAATCATACAAAACAAATCGATCGATAGATTTGGCGATTCAGCACAAATGTCCAAATTTTGGGTACAATATATATATATATATATATATATACCTGATGGCGTAGTGCAGCGTTGGCGTTGCCGAGCTCAGTTCGCGTGCTATTCAGTTGCCGGTGGGTGCCTTCTAACGCATCCATTTCGACCACGAGAGTCCGATACGTTTGCTTCAAATCGTTCAGTTCAATCATACACCCGTCGCGCTCCCGCTCCACTTGTCGGACATGCTGATGGAGGCTTCGTATGTCCCCCGACATTTGGTCTATATATAAAATATAGAAATATCAAATATGATGGATATTCACAACCAAAAAACAGCGACATACACGAGGACATATGAAAACACAAAAAGAACAATCATACTATCTATATATACAGCATCTTTCAAACAATACTTTGCCATGTTTTCTTTATAATCAATACAACCACCACACAAACATACAATATCGACGTTTCACGTATCAAAGTGTCTGCAATCGGAGATATCATAAAATAATACATCCAAGAACATTTACTAATATATATATATATATATATATATATACTCAATACATCGAAGAACACATTTACTATAAGATATATATATACTCCAAGTAGGATTACGAACGCGCCATATGAATTTCGTTCGACTTCCCATTGTATTTGAATATTTAAAAAATATATAATTACGACCGTGCTACATACTTTTAATTCGACTTTTTATTGTATTATTATTCCACGTGCATCATTCAAAGCGAATGGCCTCCTCAATACAGTACAAATACAAACCATATATACATATACTGGGAAGGACGGAATGCAACGCCCACCGAAGATATTTGTGTGTCACACTTTGAGTTATCCAATCATACTCAAGTATCAAAATTGGTGACTCTCATTAGCTATAATTTAAATAATGAAAATCAATAAAAATGTTAATCGGAAATCCTTCAGGTACTCATAACCTATTCTAATCAGTTTCACTGTACTAGCTATTGAATGCTGCATTC
>NW_009798622.1:12160-13048 GCF_000520075.1 Aphanomyces astaci
TATATATATATACAGTCTGTATAGTGTTTCAAGAGTGTTGTGAAAGGCAAAAAAGCTGCTCGATATAAAGGATATTCTCTCTTCCACACTATTTGTGTGACACCGCATGTATGCGACACTGTGGACAGAACCACCACTTTAATGGTCCAACGTCGGTGGTAGACAATTGATATTCGACCAATCAAAACGCACCACACGAATCAAGTGGCCAATCAAATCATCCACTTTTCGACTTATTCAACATTGAAGTAGTGTGTGCCTAAATATTTAGTGTGATATACTTGGACCGATATATCGTTACATACAACAGTCAAATCATACAAAACAAATCGATCGATAGATTTGGCGATTCAGCACAAATGTCCAAATTTTGGGTACAATATATATATATATATATATATATATATACCTGATGGCGTAGTGCAGCGTTGGCGTTGCCGAGCTCAGTTCGCGTGCTATTCAGTTGCCGGTGGGTGCCTTCTAACGCATCCATTTCGACCACGAGAGTCCGATACGTTTGCTTCAAATCGTTCAGTTCAATCATACACCCGTCGCGCTCCCGCTCCACTTGTCGGACATGCTGATGGAGGCTTCGTATGTCCCCCGACATTTGGTCTATATATAAAATATAGAAATATCAAATATGATGGATATTCACAACCAAAAAACAGCGACATACACGAGGACATATGAAAACACAAAAAGAACAATCATACTATCTATATATACAGCATCTTTCAAACAATACTTTGCCATGTTTTCTTTATAATCAATACAACCACCACACAAACATACAATATCGACGTTTCACGTATCAAAGTGTCTGCAATCGGAGATATCATAAAATAATACATCCAAGAACATTTACTAATATATATATATATATAT
>NW_009798623.1:0-1483 GCF_000520075.1 Aphanomyces astaci
TGCATGTGAAGCCACTCCCCACATTTGGTCATGAAGTCTTCATCGTGCATAAGTGACTTTGTCTTTTGATGCTTGCCACGATAGAACACAGGCAGTATGCCGTTGGATTCGAAATGACGCGCCTAGAACTGAATAGTCCGGGAATGACGGTTCAACTTTGTTGGCATGCCAAGCGCAGCAGTAGTTGCGGCTTTCCGTCGACTTGAGCCACTCACACGGAGCTCGAAAAACTTCAACAAAGGATAAATGTTGCTCCAGCAAGTCTCTTTGAAAAACTTCAACAAAGGATAAATGTTGCTCCAGCAAGTCTCTTTGTTTGGTCGAACAGATTGTCCAACTTGACAACACATTCGCCTCCTGACTGACAATGATGCCGGTACTTGTGCTTGGAGCTGAGATGTATCCTTGGGGCATGTTGTCACGAAGTAGGACGATATGGTCTTCATTGGACACGATATCAGAGCTTCGCTGTTCTCGGCATGCTTATGACGCATGGTGCGATCACTGTCACCGGTGTAAACAAACGGACGCAGCCTCTTAGTGTTCATGTGCTGGGCGCCATTGGTCTCCCACCAGTCCCCGAAAAACGACAAGTCTGCATCTCCTTCTGGTTCGATGGCGTTATTTGTGGTTGGGATAGCGACAATTTCTGCTTGTTGCACACCGTACTGTAGACGCCATTTTGCCGTGCTTGTGCTCGCTTGGAGTTTGAGCGACGAGTTCGACGTCCCATGGTGCTCGCCTTCCAATCGGCTTCTTTACTCGAATTATCCGGATAAATACGCCCTGTAAACCGGATAAGGATGCATACAAATGTTAAGTATATTGATCGTTCACCCCTATGGCCAAATCTTTAGTGGCCAGCTAATATTTTCCAAACTATCGTTTCTTATTTCTCAATCAATTCTTCGTCAAATTAATATCTGAGACGTAAAATCTTTTCGTCTTGTTGAGATCAGTCGATATTACATCTCTGTTTACTAAAATTTTGAGAAATGAAAATGAAATAGCACCCAGACTTTTGTGAAAAGTTGGAAGTTTATAGATGAAGTGCACCATATCAGAGTATTTTCCAGGACGTGACACTTGTGTTCCACGGAACCACGTGTTTCGTACACCAGTCGATGAAATCTCTACCCGTTCTCATTCATGGCTTGACCAAGTGTACTCATCTATCTCCATTGCCCGATGTGGATTCTGATGGGTTTCGGGCGTGCATCAGTCTCATGATGCATAGTCAGTACTACCCGAACTAATCTTTGTGTGAGATGACTTTTGAGTGAATTGAATAGAGCTCTTTCGAAAACCTGTTGAGTTGGGGTAGCACTTCCTTGGGCGACCAGGACTTGTCCTAATCTGGCCCATTAGATTGGGGAGGCAGTCGAGAGTACACATTCTCGTAGTACAATCACATGTCCAGATTGACCAGTTCTTTTGGCTCAGTTGGGAGCGCGTCTACTTATAGATCACTTTACATCTGATC
>NW_009798623.1:3243-8813 GCF_000520075.1 Aphanomyces astaci
CCTGACTGACAATGATGCCGGTACTTGTGCTTGGAGCTGAGATGTATCCTTGGGGCATGTTGTCACGAAGTAGGACGATATGGTCTTCATTGGACACGATATCAGAGCTTCGCTGTTCTCGGCATGCTTATGACGCATGGTGCGATCACTGTCACCGGTGTAAACAAACGGACGCAGCCTCTTAGTGTTCATGTGCTGGGCGCCATTGGTCTCCCACCAGTCCCCGAAAAACGACAAGTCTGCATCTCCTTCTGGTTCGATGGCGTTATTTGTGGTTGGGATAGCGACAATTTCTGCTTGTTGCACACCGTACTGTAGACGCCATTTTGCCGTGCTTGTGCTCGCTTGGAGTTTGAGCGACGAGTTCGACGTCCCATGGTGCTCGCCTTCCAATCGGCTTCTTTACTCGAATTATCCGGATAAATACGCCCTGTAAACCGGATAAGGATGCATACAAATGTTAAGTATATTGATCGTTCACCCCTATGGCCAAATCTTTAGTGGCCAGCTAATATTTTCCAAACTATCGTTTCTTATTTCTCAATCAATTCTTCGTCAAATTAATATCTGAGACGTAAAATCTTTTCGTCTTGTTGAGATCAGTCGATATTACATCTCTGTTTACTAAAATTTTGAGAAATGAAAATGAAATAGCACCCAGACTTTTGTGAAAAGTTGGAAGTTTATAGATGAAGTGCACCATATCAGAGTATTTTCCAGGACGTGACACTTGTGTTCCACGGAACCACGTGTTTCGTACACCAGTCGATGAAATCTCTACCCGTTCTCATTCATGGCTTGACCAAGTGTACTCATCTATCTCCATTGCCCGATGTGGATTCTGATGGGTTTCGGGCGTGCATCAGTCTCATGATGCATAGTCAGTACTACCCGAACTAATCTTTGTGTGAGATGACTTTTGAGTGAATTGAATAGAGCTCTTTCGAAAACCTGTTGAGTTGGGGTAGCACTTCCTTGGGCGACCAGGACTTGTCCTAATCTGGCCCATTAGATTGGGGAGGCAGTCGAGAGTACACATTCTCGTAGTACAATCTCATGTCCAGATTGACCAGTTCTGCCCTGCCAAGTGACCAGAGTCATCACAGACTATGTGATGGAGACTCATCAGCTAGTGCCACCGTATGAAGTCACAGTCCATCATGCGTGCCGACTGAAGATGTACTACGAAGGTGGTAGAGAGATGACCGAAGACCTCGAGGCGCAGATCGCGTTTGGCGATGGCGAATTCATGTGAAGCCCCTGGACGAAGCACGCTGCGAGGATGGCCAACACCAAGTTTTGCTGAAGTGGCTCGGACTGGACGATGAAGAATCGTCCTACGAACCTGCGGCGAAATTGCTTGACGACCTTCCAGACGTATTTCGCAAGTGGGTGGCGGCTAACTAGGAAGACCCTGCCGTGGCCGCCCTCATAAAAAATCGGAAGCCGATGATCTTTTGCTAGCACTAACCACTCCAAACTCACATTTAGATTTGCCTTTTTGGCCTCAGTCGCTTGCACACACATGCCGTTGTCTTCCTCGCCGCCAGACTAAACACAGGTCTGTTCAAGGTGGTCCAGCATGAGTTATAGTGAGCTATCAAGCGTCTAAAGTCAGGGGAATATCGATTGTAGATTTCTCTGTCCAAAGTCCAACTTGTGCGAGCAACTTGTAACTCTGCTCTGTCTGACTGTCGAAAGGGCGGGTGTTGCCTCAAGATTTGGAGGCGCAAATGTTCTTGTATGACAACTTCGAGTACTGGAGTACATATATCCACGATGTTGCGATAAAATATCATAGAGTGGTGGGCGAGTTACCACAGGAATACAGTTAAATAATTGAGGTAATCTATTTTTCGCTGAGTTGTCAAAAGATAACCTATTTTTCAAACATGCGCAAGGAGGAATAAATAAAATATGCCTTTGAAAGGCCCTGCTTGGCTGGCAACGTTCGACAACTTTCAAATGACATGAGATAGATTCATGTTGAACTGTATATTTTTAGTACAGTTGGTACAGTTGGTTGGATAATAATCACTCTTGTGTGACCGAGGCCAGGTTCAGAGAATTTTCCAGGACGTGACTATTATGTTCCACGGAACCACGGGTTTCGTATACCAGTCGATGAACATACATTCTCATGCATGGTGACCAAGTGTACTCATCTATCTCCATTGCCCGATGTGGATTCTGATCGGTTTCGGGGGTGCCCATCAGTCTCATGATGCATAGTCAGTAAGTACTACACGAATTTCTGATTATTTTGGCAATTTGTAATTCGATACAACTAGTAGAGCCGTATGTATAGGAGTACTGTAATGGACAGATATCCGTTTTGTTCTGACCCACAACGACATTTGAGATACAGTTCTGATGACAAATGAGCGATGCAGAAGTCCACAACAAGTCTGTGCCTGCAAATGCATACGGAAATGAACGTATTTCTCCTATTACCGATATGGTGAAATGTCCTCCTTCAGTCCGGGCATTTGGGTTCGACGAACAGACTGTAATACATTCTGTTCTGTACCGTTTCGCCTAGGTTGTCTGTTATCCACGTAGAGGTGACGCGAACATACTGTGTTCTGCGTGACATGACTAGTAAAAAAGTGTCCAACATCAATGTTGACAACAGGGATCAATCAACTAGGACCACGAATTGGCCACTCATTCTTCAATTTGCAGTGCCATGAAACCTTCGACCATCATCCTCCTTGGGCTTGCGGCCATGACGACTTCGGTAGAGGCCCACGGTCGCATGCTGACGCCCCCCCACCGTGGCTACATGTACACGTTGCCCCAGTTCTCATTTTTTCCCTCCAATTACGACGACGATGGCCTCAGTGCCGGCGGCATCGGCGGCACCAAGAAGGGGCTGCATGGAATCTGCGGGGATCGGTATTCTGCAGCTACGCCTCGCCCCCACGAAACCGGTGGCAAGTACGGGCTTTTTCCAAAGTACGGGGCCAAAGCCATCGGTGGGTGCTACGCCCCTGGCGCCATCATGGACATCAAGTACCAAATCACGGCCAACCACAAGGGGTACTTTGAGTTTGGTCTGTGCAAACTCAACGGCAAGAACGACGCTGAGACCGAAGCTTGTTTCCAGACCCTTTCGCAGCCCGATGGTCAAAAGCAATGGTTTCTGCCGGCGGGGAACAAGATCTTTTCGCTCCAGTACCAATTGCCCAGTGGCGTCACGTGTGACGGCGACTCGCATTGCGTCCTTCGCTCGTGGTGGGTTGGCGGCAACAACGCCGACGTGGGCATGGATGGCCAGGAGCAGTTTTGGAACTGCGCCGACATTTACATCAGCAACAATTGTGGGGCGACTCCCCCTTCTCCTTCGAGCGGTCCACCTACTCAATCCCCATCGACCACTACCAAACCTAACGCTACGAACACTGTCAAGCCAGCCATTACCACCATCGCCCCGCAACCAACATACGCACCAAGTCCATCGACGGCTAAGCCTACTTCGTCTGTACCCCAGCCTACATATGCCACCACTACGCCACCGTCTAAACCAACCTCCCGTCCAACTCCTTCAAACCCGAAAACCACACAACCCAGCTACCCCACTCAACCCCCGGCTACTACGTCGTCCACCGACCCCACGAAAGTCCCCAGCCAGTGCGGTTCGTGCGCTAACTGCTACTACGCTTCCAATAACGCTTGCTTTATCGGGTGGAGTGCTAGTCAATGTGCCATGCAACCTCTGTTCAAATGGTGTGGACCTTCGAATGTGTAAACGCGAGGGCCTGCGGAAGTGTCGCCTATGTTGATTTCCCTTCATGGCCAATGTGATCGTCGCCACTACACTGGACCGACGAAGTGTCAAGACGACGCACAATGTGTGAAGTTGGATGAATACTTTCAGAATGTGTGGCCAAGAGTGCCCTATAAATAAAAGATTGACTATTTTGCCACGTAACGTCGCAGATCTGGTACTTGTCAACAGGCCTACTTGACAACGATCCCTACTAAGGGACCCTATTTTCCCTTATGGTGGCTTGAAGCTCGCATTGCAAATTCAATTTTTTTTGTTGATGTGAACAACCTGTGCATCCCAAAATCGCTGGTTTACAAGCCGAAACAGCAATATCTCCACATCGACAGGATACAATGGTCTGTAAGGATCATTTTGGTAGCAAAGAACAAGTAATATTCGATGTGGCCAAGATGAAAGAAACGTCGACGAATTGCCGTCGGCGACGCTTTGGACTCAGTATGGAAAGGACAAAGCTGGAGGCATCCTCGTCACCAGGCAACAACACAGTGCAGTGTGGTACTGGAGGTGCATTGCAGCCAGCCAATTTGTCCGTTTGTGGCATACCCAGGAGTTCGCCAATGCAGTAAAGATCATTGCTTTGGGGTGAAGCGAACTCCTGGCTATGCCACAATAAATAGGGTGATTGGCATTCAACTAACACTACATTGCTATTTGAGGTTTGCCTGGATTGGCACCGAGCGTATGGTTCATTGGAGGTACTGTATAGCCGAAATGGACTTTACCCCAAAGCAATGAATTGACGAAAACTTGCTTGGTATACTAGTATAAAGATACCCTCACCGAATACGACACTTCCTTCTTCCTGGCACAATTGGTCCGAGTAGTCTGCATGCGCAACTCCGGGTTAAAATAGTTTTTCTTTGGGCCGCTTATATTATACTTCGAAGTACTTACTGTTAGGGAAATAATCTGTCCTTGTACCATACTTATTTTCCATGGGCAGGAGGCACCCCTATTTGAATACTAGTATAGGGAAAAAGGGGGAAATGATCTTCCCTATCCTTATGGGTTTCCGAGGCCTGCAAGTCAAGCCGTTAGAAAAGTCGACAACCCGTGAGGGTGGGAAATCGAAGCCCATTCTGACGCATCCATCCATGCCGATGAGTGGCTAGCTACAGTATCTGTATGGCTAACGCTAAATCTGGTTTGACGTAATAGTGGATGAACTGCAAGTGGACACTCAGAGTGGTGTCGATGGTTTCCCGTGTTTCTGCGCTGGCTTGCACAACCAGCTACTTGACGACAAATCCTAAAAGTGAACTTCATTATCAATTAACACTGTAAGTTCTTTTTCTCTTCACAACAAATCATCTACTACCGGGTACAGTCAACCTCAGCCAGTGAATCACTGGGTCGGATAACCATTACTCACACCTGGCCCCGGAGGTTGGTCAGATCGGTTACACACACTCATGCACGTGTAGGCGACACGTGACGACACCGAGAACACCCCGACTAGGCCAGCCGCTGTACTAGTACTATACGGTGAATGCGCTGGTGCCATGAAAAAGCTCTAAACGATTAGTTCTTGCCCCCTAGTCAATACCATGTACTATGCAGTAGCCCTCTTTAGCTTTTCACAAATTCCAACAATAATGACTTACTGTTGACAGTCCCCGAACAACAGCAACAACCTAAAGTGGATACATGTACCGCAGTCGCCTACATGTCTTATTCGATATTCCAGAGAGCACAAACACGAATACCAAACATGCTTTACACGAGATTTACAAGCTACGTTAGCACTTGCCACCGGTGCACAAGGCATAGATGCGAC
>NW_009798624.1:0-2773 GCF_000520075.1 Aphanomyces astaci
TGACGCTGCAAAACTACTCGGATGTGCTCCAACAAGTATGGGACAATGCCAGCAAGATTCGAAATGCACAAGCATCATTCAAGCTGCTGCTGTTTGTCTACATCGGTAACACAACATTAACGTCCTATAAATCAATTTTGTTTTGATTAATTTGAACGATGCAATTAACCAAAATAATTTTGTGGCATTTAGAAAAAGCGGCAAGCACCGCGATAAGACGCGCAACCTCAAGCAACATTGCAATGTCAGCGGTCAGAGTTGCGGATTATATTCGCGACCAAAACATCGTGCTTGGACCGCTCCAAACGGATTATACGGGGGTCGTTGCTGCCCGTTTGCCCGTGACTGCCCCCGTCGAAATACCGTCGAATGCAACAATGGACCAGCTTGGCCACATTGACAGCATGCTCGCCCAGCATGCTGTCGCCCGTCATCGCGAAAGTATCTCCCAGTCAACCGACACGTACCGCAGGGTGCGTATGCGCCTTGGCACGATGGCCAGCTCCCCTGTGGATATTTTCCTCTCGGTGGAAGACCTGGGTGGCATTCTGGGAATTCCCCCGTTCGACTTGACACCAATATTTAGGGCGCCAGTAGTGGGAGAAATTTCGGTGCCCAGCGTCAATGTTGAGGACAGTGATCATATTAATGAATAATTTCAGATCATTCCATTAAAAATGTATCTTTGTATAAATCTGTGGAATTGTAGCCGCCGTGACAGTACAAATTGAGTCCTATCTGCTCATCTTTTTTTGTGCATTCCACAAATGCTACATCTAATACTAACCGAATGTTGAAACGGAATGCCATGGGATATTTTCCGATCCAGCGCTTCAGAAGGCTAAAACCAACTTCAATGGGATTCAACTGCGGGGAATATGGCGGCAAAAAAAACAATAATGCGCCTCGGGCATGGACTGCGTCGTGAAGTTCTTTGTACATGTGAATTTTCGCGTTGTCCACGATCAATATCGAGCGCGGCAATGGCCAAGGGTTCAAATACTACAAAACGTTCCGGACCATGGCGTCGTGAAAATTTACACGGTCAAAAGTCCCTACATTAATTAATTATTAATGTGAATTTATCCCAAACAAAAAACTCCAAAATAAATATCAATCATACCATCGACATATTCCTAAAACAAAAACCCTGCAGTCGTAAATGAAGCCAGAGCCGAAACTCGTTGACCACGAGAAAAAAGGGCAAGTCCATAAACGCCTTTTGATTCCGCTTCGACCAGGCGTACTTGCGGATTGAGTCCCGGCCGTCCTTCGATGTCTCATCGACAAAGACCAGTTGATCAGAGTATGAGTAGTATGGGCTTAAGCGCCGATAGTAGTCCCGAAGTTCAAACTCAGCAGCCTCGCGGGCACGTTTCTCTAGGACTATTTACTCGAGAATTAATGCAAGAAATATGCTCTATTATACCTTTTCGCGTTAATCCTCGATCATGCATGAGCGCTCTGCATATCGAAGACGCTGAGATGTTGTTGAGCGACGGGAACTGCAGTCGCAGCGCCTCTTCGAGCTCCTCTATGTAGAAGCAGGGATGCGCGATGGCGTACTCGCTGACCCATGAGTTCACTTCCGGCGGCCATCTCTTCACCCGGACCCGCCTCTTCGTGTTGCAGACATGGCCAGTTGTCGAAAACATCTTGTTGAACCTGGTTACACTACGCTCGGAAATGCCAAGGAGGAGGCACACGCATCCGGTTTCGATTCCGTAGACTTGAACGAGGACAACGCATCTCCAGCGCATGTCAATGCTGATCATGGTAAAACAACTTGTTTGCCGAATTCAAATCGGCAAACAAGGTGATTAAGCTTAAACTCTGGCACGCCATCAATTACTTAGACAATCATCGTTGCGTATGCAGTTGTTTAAACATCGCCATCCGTAAAATTATGAATTCATCAACCGTAATATAATGGCTGGACAGGACTAATTCAACGACGAATTTTTTTTAAACCACGGATTTAGGCCTTGAATAGCCAGAATATATGAAAAGCACAATAATACTTGTACGTTCTACTATTATAGTAGTAGTAGTACGCTATAACAGTAACCTAACCAAAAAGGCGAATTAGTTTTCATTTATCCATAAATTTGTATGAACCAACCTTACCTTTTACTTCGAAGTACAAATTGAAGGATAGTTTCTTTCATGGACCCTGGTCAAAATATACAAAATATACGTATAAATGGAGGAAAGCGTTGTTGAAGGAAGGGCAACAAAGATCCGAAATCAAATTCACAAACCACTATGATGCGAGCCCTGATGAAGCGAGTGGTGCGAGGAGTGCGGCATGATGTTGAGAAGAGTCAATTTGTCTGCGAGGTTCGACGAAACAACACGGCTCAGATGTTGGGCTGCCTCATGTACAACATCAACGGCGGCAACATGGACCTGTACTTCACCCACGAACTGCGAGCCGGCCGCGGCGTGGCACGAGCATTGTGTGACGAAGCCTTTAAGTACGCTCGTACGTTCAAAACGTGTACCTTCCAGACAGAGCCACTGCACGTTCGGCCACGTCACTACTTCACACAGGCGTTGTTGTCCACAAGTCAAAACAAATGGGACTCTTTTCATGGACCAGAGTGGTAATAGATTAGGAGTCCCACTGTTTCGATGTAATAGTGTATTCAAGGCTAACAGTAAATTAGGGCCAGGTACTGATCTTCTCAAAATCCACTTTGACCAACAATAACTTAACGAAACATACATCGAATCCTTCAAAGCTTGCTTGTATGATGTAGCGCCATCAATC
>NW_009798624.1:3238-7175 GCF_000520075.1 Aphanomyces astaci
CTTGTACGTTCTACTATTATAGTAGTAGTAGTACGCTATAACAGTAACCTAACCAAAAAGGCGAATTAGTTTTCATTTATCCATAAATTTGTATGAACCAACCTTACCTTTTACTTCGAAGTACAAATTGAAGGATAGTTTCTTTCATGGACCCTGGTCAAAATATACGTATAAATGGAGGAAAGCGTTGTTGAAGGAAGGGCAACAAAGATCCGAAATCAAATTCACAAACCACTATGATGCGAGCCCTGATGAAGCGAGTGGTGCGAGGAGTGCGGCATGATGTTGAGAAGAGTCAATTTGTCTGCGAGGTTCGACGAAACAACACGGCTCAGATGTTGGGCTGCCTCATGTACAACATCAACGGCGGCAACATGGACCTGTACTTCACCCACGAACTGCGAGCCGGCCGCGGCGTGGCACGAGCATTGTGTGACGAAGCCTTTAAGTACGCTCGTACGTTCAAAACGTGTACCTTCCAGACAGAGCCACTGCACGTTCGGCCACGTCACTACTTCACACAGGCGTTGTTGTCCACAAGTCAAAACAAATGGGACTCTTTTCATGGACCAGAGTGGTAATAGATTAGGAGTCCCACTGTTTCGATGTAATAGTGTATTCAAGGCTAACAGTAAATTAGGGCCAGGTACTGATCTTCTCAAAATCCACTTTGACCAACAATAACTTAACGAAACATACATCGAATCCTTCAAAGCTTGCTTGTATGATGTAGCGCCATCAATCGTATATAACAGCATAACGTTAGTTGAAAGTTCGTACAAATCGTCTTGTTTGCTGAGAAAGCGTAAAAAATCTAAGGGGTCGATTTTCGGGCCATCTACTGGTTTCTTACGTTACTGTACATTTTCACTCGGATCTTGGCCGAGAGGAGATGATATATTGATGGATTTGCTTGTCGTATCAACGAAGAGCAACTTCACTACAGAGTAAGTCAAGGCAAGAGTTCTTGAGTCCTATACCATGCAAGTAGTCGTATTTAGATGGCAAAGCGACGTAATGTTTATGATATTCCCTTGCGCGTTTAACGCTACGTGTGTGCAATGTGATTTGGTGTGAACAGCCAATCAATACGTTTTCTAAAAAAGAACCGTTGCAGATTGAACTCATTGTATACAAGATACATTGCCAAGGTCATTCAAAAACGGTTTCACTTTTGGACTGAAGAGTCCAAATTTGCATGAGAAGGACAATACCCGTAGTTATGAACACTATTTACAGAATAGTACATTATTTCTCTCTGATTATCAAAATCCCGCCAATCCACAGGCAAGAACTTGAATTCCACCAATCATGCTCATGTAACTTGAATTCCACCAATCAAACTCCCTGTTGGAAAACCCTTTAACCTTATATTGGACGGTACTTTCAACATTCACTTGCATTTTGTATGTACTATGAACTGTAACATGTAATATGCATATTTCGTCGAATTCGATCAGAAGAGAATTTGCGCCGCGATGAACTACACTGTCGCGGTCCCGGCCCTGAACGCGCTTGCCAATCCACACGCGAATGCCATTGCACCCGTCTTCGCACCAGCTATCGCTCCAGGAAACCCCCTCGATATAAACGACGTTCTAGCCGCAACTGACGACTTTGTATCCCGCAACCGTCTCCGCGAAGTTGATGGCGATTGCGTGACTGATGCCGAAATGGGGGCCGCCAGAGTTCGGCGTCATGCCGTGCTTGGCGAACACGCAGCGAGTATGTACCCTGGTGCAGGAGCTCCTGCATGGTTTGCTCCGGCAATGCAAGCGGCAATGCAAGCGGCACTTCAACCAATTATCCATGCGTTGCAACCTCTTCTCCACGCGTACGAGTGTATCTTTTTATCCACCATATTTTTGTCCTGTATTTACTTTGCTTAGCGAGTCGCGCGGGATTGCGCGCATCATCAATTCAAACGTGTGCCAACATAATGACTTGATTCAAGAGCTGGTCGACAATCACGGGGCGGTTCCTGCCATGCTCCCAGCTGGTTTGACGTTGGGGATGCTCAAAGCCTTGCCCTCTGCTACCGTCAACGCTGTGCTGGCTGCATACGATCAAGTGCCCGTGGGTGACTTAGCCGCGCGTCGCTGTCAACTTGGAGTCTGGTTTGGCTTGAAGCGAGGCTTCTTCTAATGTGGTTTATGGACCCAAAGCCAATATCGTATTCAAGCTAACACAAGAGTTCAATCTGTGACGCATTATCCACAGATTGTTTATTCGTTTCAGGAGTCTTTTTTATCTTTTGTCTTTTGATTTTTTAACAGCGGATCAGAATTCTGGCGTGCATCTCTAAAAACGTACTAACAGGAATATCCTTCAAAACATTATATTCATTGATTACGTTGTACAGGTTCAAGGGCACTTGAGCTGTGTTATCGCTTTTTGGCGAGTTCGAGAAGGAAGTGGCACTTGAGCGAGGCTACAGTCAACGTACTTCAACCTTTGCTGGAATATTCGTGCAAGTTCGCCTTTGACACGTGTAAGTCGTCCAGTACTTGTATTAGACTCCTTTGGAATGACACGGATAAAACCCATACGAAAAAATACTATTTCACCAACGTTATCTCTGATATTGTGTGTGAAAAAGTGCTTTCTACTTTACTGTGATATTGTGTGTTCTACTCAAAATTTCCTCCGGTGGTCGGTTGAATGAACCGCCGAGCTACACTTCAGAATTCATTCATTTTAGGAAGTCGTAATGCACCAGTCATACTCTTTTCGATTTATTACGATATCCCGCAAAATAAACTTGTTGGAGTAGTATATTTTTATTGCGGTTTTCAGGATATTTTCGGCCGAATAGCGCAGTAAAATTTGCCAAGAAAATGGTATCCAGCCATTACGACACTAGTGATTTCAAGAGAGATGTTATTGGGACAATCGGGATAAACCGCAAATTATCTCGATATTAATCGAATTATAAAGAAATATCATGATACTGTATTTGGACCGCCCTTATAACGTTAGTATATTCGAGCACCACACTATTAAAATGAACTTGCAGTATAATGATATTTTGAACTGTATCATTTACTACGAATATTTCGTCGAAATCGCTAAGTAAGGCCTCGCTCGGAAATATTTCATCGTTTGCTCTAAAAAATCTTTTTCCGCCTCTTCTCCACACGTACGAGTGTATTTTTTTGTCCACCATATTATCGTCCTGTATTTATTTTCATTGCGAGTCGCATGGGATTGCACCATCATGAATTCAAACGTGTGCCAAGATAATGCCATGATTGAAGCGCTGGTCGACAATCACGGGATGATTCCTGCAATGCTCCCAGGTGATTTGACGTTGGGGATGCTCAAAGCCTTACCCTTTGCTACCGTCGACGCTTTGCTGGCTGCGTATGGTCAAGTGGCCGTGGGTAACGCCGCCGCCAACTTTTGTCTGGTTGGGCTTGAATCAGGGATTCTTTTCCTGTTAACGTGGTTTAATGACCCAATAACGTTATCAGGTTTTTAACTACTTCGTATTAATAATAGTATTATACTGTAGCACTACAAGGATGCTGGAGCTTCTGATTGGATATAAATTTCTAATATCAATCAATCGGTGTTCGTAAATCCCTTGAAAATTTGAACCAATCAACAATAGATGACGAGGTTTATATTGTACTGTGTAGGTATTGACCATTTTGAATCAACCATAGTTTATCCCATCCCGGTGTTTTCTTATGATCAACTGTTCGCTGTTACTCAATTTATTGGGGGATAGTTAAATATCCTGGGAGTTTGCAGACAACGATTCTTCTTTGCACGCGGGCATACATTATGATGGAGTCCAGTCATTTAGGTTTTATCAGGGCCAACGGCATTTATTCCAGGCTAAGGTGAGAATGATCTCGCCCGACTATTCCAGGCTGTTAATTATTGTTTACTTCGAAGTAACGAAACACCGTAGCGATTTATTACACATTGA
>NW_009798625.1:0-1580 GCF_000520075.1 Aphanomyces astaci
GCAAAGTTGCCATAGGAGTATGGTAGCATGGAGTGCAATTCACACGACTGCTCCAGGTCACGAGGCCTAGAGCAATCGTTCGAGGTTTTGTCCCATGTAGCTACGTACTCGCAGTAACACCAGTACATCCTGATTCACGTCCGCTTCATGCCATCGGTGGTTGGTAATACTAAGTAGGGCCGACGATAAGTTTAAGGTATTTCGTGATTTATCGACCCTTATTCCGATGATTACCATAACCGAAAAAGTCACCCTAACCACTCTCACTACTTGACTTTTTCAACAGGCTTTTGTCCATCTGACTCCCTCAAAAAGTCACCCTAACCTCTCTCACTACTTGACATTTTCAACAGCTTTTTGTACATATGACTGACTCCCTCGATGTCTACCACTGTTAACCACTGTTAAATGGGTGAGTACCACTATTAAACAGGCGGAATGATCGCATTACCATGTTCACGTGTACACATTGAAACCTTTCAACATGTACAGTAATGCACGCATTATTTTGAGAAGCATTATTTATGAAGGTTATTCGAAGTCATACTTACTGTTAATCGAATGATTATATTATTAATAGGAAGGTTATCCATGGTTAATTGAGTTTGGATTATCATTAACGTTATTAAGACATTCCTCCACGAGGGTCGATACACTAGAACCACATGTTGTGGAACTGCTTCGCCATCATTGTAACGCGCCTGCTCGACCAGGGGTGTGTAATCCTCGGTTTTTACTTCGCTCAACGCTTCATACCTCGTGCTTCGACCGAGTTTCTTCGAAATTCGGTCCTCGTCATCGTACGCAGCTCCTTTGTACTACTACGTAGTAGTATGCGTTATGTGTGTGCAATGTGACTTTACGTGAAAGTTAAGAAGTACTTCGAAGTACTACGTAGTAAAACGTACAGCTGTGTGTGGAGGACAACGCCAAGTTATTCATGTAAATGCTAGCAATTGGGTTAGAGTGGCGGTGAATCCACACCAAAAAGCACAGGTTTCAGCCACTTTGTGCGACTTGCTCATAGTGCATGTAAATCGCTACAGCTGTATCGATTGCAACCCCTACATCGCTTATAACCCCCCCACAGCCTCCTGTCCCCTCCACAACGACTGTGCTTTTAGCTTATCTACATGTGAAAGCACACAACCACCATTCTACGAGGTTAGAGCCACCATTCACGACATCATGACTAGCTTATAGTGTATGAAGATCGCCAGGATAGCAGCGACTGCAACCCCTACACCTCCACAGCCCTTAAGTACCCCCCCTTCCCTTTACAATATTCGACTTGTAGCATCCCCCCAGCCAAATTGCCTAGCACATCCTCTATTGTTCTTAACGCCCACTCGAATATACAATTAGCACTGTCAAGTGCATGCCCCATCCACTCATATCGCCTAATCCTGAGAGAATTGAACTACACTACACAATATCTCGCGCAATGCCAGTTGTTGGTAGTTGTGCTCTGTGATCTGTGGGATGTTGGAATTCAGACGATATATGCTTGTCACTATGAGCCAAGAATGATATGAGTGAGCACAGTATGCGTTGTAAGACACACAGTGTGCTAGGCAATT
>NW_009798625.1:5744-10635 GCF_000520075.1 Aphanomyces astaci
AGTAGAAACCGAAGATTACACACCGCCCCTGGTCGAGCAGGCGCGTTGCAATTGGCGAAGCGGTTCCATAACATGTGGTTCTAGTGTCGGCCCTCGCCAAGGAATGTCTTAAAAATGATAATCCAAACTCAATTAATCGAATGTTCTGATAACATCTGATAATTGAGACATGCGTTGACTGACCGACGGCGAAAATGCCGCATTGTAGTGATCGAAAGAATATACTCTCACAGCTTGCCTGAATAATCCAAGAATGCTGATATGGTATTTGGACAGTTACGTTGAAGTAGGGCGCGTGATCAAAGTGACGTCAGAACCTAACCTGGTCACAAACAACAATATAATTTGTGGGGGGTAGGGTGGATTAAACTGAATTAAACTGAATCCTCAGACTAACGACCAAACGACATACATTCTCTGTGAAACCTTGAAAACTATTCAGGCATGCGCATTGGTCTAAATCCATCACAGGACTTATATTTCATTGGATGAAAATAATTAACGCATGGTGATTGGATATGTCTGTCCAATTAGAGACAATTAGGTACACGACCAACCGGAACCATGAAAATGTTCGCCATTGGCCAATATGTTCTAAAGTCCGATTATCCGGAATTCCTTCATTTGCAATTGGCAACTGTATTTTAGAGTGTCCTAGCCAATCAAGCATCACTAAGTTGAAATTCCAGCCAATCGTTGGCCCAATACAGTTTGGCCCAATCAAAATGTTCTTCTTTAATTTTACCCCTATTTACTGTTAGTCGGATTTTGCCAGGTTTCCTTCAAATGGCAACCTGGTAATTGAACTGCAGTAGTAGTAGTACTACGCAACCGTTTTCTTTGAAAGCGTAATTTTGATTACATTCGCAAAGAAAACGCTTTTATAATAATCTACTAAGGGCGTTTTCAATGCATATCTAGCTCGGGACATGTAATATTTTTGGCGGAGATGTGGCTTGGGAATCTGGGACACTGAAAAAAAACGTGTTCACAAGGCAATGGAGTATCCGAAATATCCGGATAAATTATCTAACTACTATTAATAGTATGTTATCATTTGGTAGATAGCATAGTTAGATGCTATGCTATCTACCAAATGATAACATTTACCACCAGTATATACTGTTAGTTAGATAGATACCACCAGTACATGACCTACCACTATATGTTTACGGTTGGGATTTTTGGCGAAATTAATCGCCTATTTGGTGAAATATATTGATGAAAACTGAAATTAACACTGTAAACAATAGTTGGTTTAATTATACCGCTGGCTTCGTGAAATATACACGTGAACTTTGAGGTTAGGGTGCGTCTGGCAACATTTCAAAAATAATATTTCATTTTCTCGCAAAATGGGATAAACCAAAAATGCCACTTTCAAAATGGAGGTAAAAGGTCCATTTTGTAAGGTGGCGTTTTGAACCTCTTCAAAGAGTAAATCCCACTTGGAATTATTGGATTTGGGTTAAAACTCTTAAAGCAAGACATGTTTCAATTTTGATCAGATTTGTTGAATTCGGCCCCAAAATGGCGTTTTGGCCTGAATATTGCAATATTTCCGGTTACCAGACGCACCCTAAATGTATGTGGTCGAAATATATCGGCGGTCAGGTGAAATATACTGCACGCTAACCGCTAACCGAAATATAGTGAATAAAAGCTGAAATAGATCGCAAAAAGGTGTAGTACGGTAACACTAACTAGTGCCATTGCGTCGTATGTACTCCGAGTAGCAGTACGTACTATTACAGTGTTTACTAGCGCACCGAAAAAATCAGTTTACGATCAGTGTTTTGGGGGCATCGGAGTAGAATGCACTTCACTTTGCAGTCCGTTATGATATCTGAATCCTGAGTGGTGATTCCAAAACACAAGTCGCACCGCTTTCCCTACATACTCGAATTTACACGATGAATTTCATAGACAAATATGTCACTTTCTAAGCATTTGTACTTATATTTCGATAACGAATTTAGGATAAATTTATATTATCTATATTAGGATATACTACTAACTACGTAGTACAACAGATAAATTATAATTTACACAAGGTTATGGGTTTGTAGAGTATATACTTCTGTTGTGAGATACGTTCAACGAGTTTACAGTCCACACAAACTCAGATCCAACCCAATATGGGCGATGTCGACAAGGGTACTTCAAACCCAATCTTGTCAATGAATTGCCAATTCACAGCGTAGAAGCCGTTGATAGTAGTCATTCAAGACTACTACTATCAACGGCTTCTACGCTGTGAATTGGCATTTCATTGACGTGACGGGAGGGTTAGCATCATATGAAGAGGATTTGACTCCAACAAATAACGAGGTGTGATTGGGCAGTACAAAGATATCCTAAATTGGTTAAGATATCTTAAAACGGTTTTTTTACTTACGGGCGATTGTGAGCATGTGCTGTGGAATGCGAACGCGATGAAAACCAAAGAGTCTGTTTCGAGCCAGTTTGCCTCGGCAAGACTCCTCGACCAAGGCCTAAAACTGGGACACCCCTTTCAGATACGATAAGTCCCGGAATATCCTTATGACGTTTACTGGCGTGTTACGCGCCGAAACTGGAAGCGCGCGTCGTCCAACTGAAGACGTCACTCTACAATTTACCTCGCCTTGACCTGATGGCCTACATTCTTGCTGTCCTCACCGTGTTTGCCGCCATGGCCGGTGCGACCGTAAACCAAACCGACGACCGCCAGCTCCAAACGGGGTCATATTTTTGCTGGAAGTCAACGCACACGCGCGGTGTTGGCGGCGTGCCACTAACATGCCCCGCCGGAGAAGAGCGCCTGGGTCTACTGTGCTACAACAAGTGTCCAGTGGGCACGACCCGCGTAGGCCTCGACTGCCACTCGATCTGCCCCGCTGGGTTCGCGGACCAAGGACTGTTTTGTCGCTACAGTGAATACGGCCGGGGGGTTGGGTACCCGTGGAAGTTTGGCGACTGGCTGGACAACAGCGGCATGTACCAACGCTGCCAAAAGGACCATGGGCAGGACAAGTGCGAAAACTGGGGGTGGGTTGTGTACCCCAAGTGTGATTCCGGGCTACACTTCGTTTGGTTGTTGCCTCTGTCGACCAGACATCCCCGACTGCGAAGCCCTTGGCTTGGGCGGCCGGGTGGACTTGTCGTGTGCCAAGAAAATCACGATTGGAACCCCTAAGCTGCCCACGTGCGCTGCCAACGAAGAATACGATGCAGGCCTGTGCTACCCCAAGTGTAAGCCCAACTACACGGGTGTCGGCCCGGTGTGCTGGGGTCGACCTCCTCCTTCGTGGGTGCAATGCGGCATGGGCGCCGCGAAAACGTCCGTCCATTGCGGCATTGTTATCAAAGACCAACTCGTTTCGGTGGGGATACTTGCATTCAACATCGTCACAGGGTTTGCCGGCAGTGCGGTCAAAGGCGCGGCGGACGCGTCCAGGGTCGCCCAGTTGTCGAAGGCGTGGTTGAATGCCATCTCATCCAGGCCGTGGCTCAAAAAGGCCCTAGATCTCTACGCGAAAACCAACGGATTCAGCGTTGGAACACTGACCATCTATCATTCCCAGGATGCCAACTTCACCACCGAAGACTACGTACGTACCGCAGCCGTCATCGTGTCCCTCTTTGAGCCCACGGGCGTCGCATCTGTCGCTGCGGCCTACACGTACCCAACTTGCGACAAAGTTGCAGCCTTCATACCCGCCAACAATGAACAATGAGTAGTTTCTTTGAGTTCCATCCCCAGAAAGTCACGAGCCCCCCCGACTATGCGCTACGTTTTGGATGTTAAACCTCTGTTAATAGCATAAAGAAAGCTAATGTACTGTATGGTACAGTTATAGGAGACAAAAGAAATTCACTTGTTTCGAAACTGCGATTTCCTCAGATCACGGCACTGACAATTATCAGATCCGATTTTTGTGCGATATGAGACACCCTCAGATGTGCGAAGACGTTTTTTTCGTCGTACATTTTCAGACATCAATTTGCTGATGAAACAGAGCAACACTTTTTTCAATACCACTCTCAGATCGAATAAAAAACTGGTCTGACTACCGGTAGGTCTTCTAAGGTACTTTTGGAAGTCTTCCACTCCCAAAACCTACACAAACGAATTTGTGTGGATGTTATGGTGGGCGACTTAACCCAAGTCCCGCTATGACACAGGTGGTCCTCAACCGAGGCCACCGGGTGCCGACCCTTGGCGAACCGACACGAAAAGGCATAGTATTACTAGTAGTATTACTAGTAGTACTAGGACGTAGAAAACAGAACACCTGTCCCAGCCAACTGCCAGAATCTCACTCTTGGTTCTGCCACGTCGTGCTAACGTCAAGTCAATCAAGTGTGTGGTTTGCAGGGAGTCGGCACTCCCCCATTTGGTTGTTTGTGTTGGCACTGGCGTGGGAAACAACACAAAGTATACTTTAGTTCCAGTGACCTACGGAACTGAGAGCAATGGCGAGAAAATCGAAAGATCGCGCCCAGAAGCCGAAGGCCGCGGCAACGGTGCCAGCAACTGCGAGCAGCGAAACTGAGGAGGAAGTACCAGTGACGGAGCCACCGTTGGTCCCGGTAGTTGGAGGGACTACGGATGTGCTGCCGGCTGTGGAAGAGTCCAAGAGCGATGAAGTCCGGAAGACGATGGAAGAGCTGGCTGCGGCGAACAAGGCAATGGGTAGCGCGCGAGCAACGTCTATGACCTGGGATGAATCGCGGCGGCGATATGGTGGACAAACCATGGGACCGAACTGGGAACAGCTACCACGACCCCCAATCGAAGGCGCCTATGTTGACGAAGACTACCCGCCGCCAGAGAAGTCCGATGCTGAAAAGCGAGCGGAAGAAAAGGCGGAAGCTCGAGCCAAGCTACGTGCTGAACGACGAAATC
>NW_009798625.1:12450-13818 GCF_000520075.1 Aphanomyces astaci
ACTTTAGTTCCAGTGACCTACGGAACTGAGAGCAATGGCGAGAAAATCGAAAGATCGCGCCCAGAAGCCGAAGGCCGCGGCAACGGTGCCAGCAACTGCGAGCAGCGAAACTGAGGAGGAAGTACCAGTGACGGAGCCACCGTTGGTCCCGGTAGTTGGAGGGACTACGGATGTGCTGCCGGCTGTGGAAGAGTCCAAGAGCGATGAAGTCCGGAAGACGATGGAAGAGCTGGCTGCGGCGAACAAGGCAATGGGTAGCGCGCGAGCAACGTCTATGACCTGGGATGAATCGCGGCGGCGATATGGTGGACAAACCATGGGACCGAACTGGGAACAGCTACCACGACCCCCAATCGAAGGCGCCTATGTTGACGAAGACTACCCGCCGCCAGAGAAGTCCGATGCTGAAAAGCGAGCGGAAGAAAAGGCGGAAGCTCGAGCCAAGCTACGTGCTGAACGACGAAATCGACCGGACAGTACTCCTGACAGCGAAGAAGAAGAAAAGGAATACCAAGGAGAGCAGCGTAAGCAAGCTGAGCGACGGCGGATCAACAAAGCAAATCGTCCGGCCAAGGAAAAGCGCATCGACCATGCCAAAGTGGCGCGTGCGGCACATGATCGGCGGATGCTGGACACCACACTACCAAGCAGCTCGGGATGGGGACCTCTTACGAGTGGACCACCGACGCCAAGCAGCGGAGGATGGGGGCCCAACTTCAACTCCAATGGACCTTCATTGGTGGTGACAGATGTCCAACCCCCTCGAATCACATGTATGGACAGAACCTTCCTAGTCAGTTGGGTGAAGAAGCGGGAGACATATGAGGACAAGCTACGGGCGAATGCGCAACGCATGGGTGGCGAGTGGCGTCGGAGTGCAGTGGGGTGGATCCCTTCCACTGACCGCAGCCTCCTGAAAGCTACATGCACCTATGTTTGGCGAGTGCCTGTAGAGCAACTCAGTGAGGATGATTACCGCGACCGAATCATGGAAATCGTCGGACAACCAGCGACCAAGTGGACACCCACCAAGTCAGACATGCAAAACTACTGTCGGACGCTGAGTGTCGACCCCCATGGAGACGTGACCAGTCGCCTGGTGTCATTTATGGAGCGGGTTGATGACGTCATCGACGAGAACGGCTTACGTCAACAGCTTAAAGATTCAACCATGCTGAGAACGTTCGTGAAAGTGGTAGCAGCGCGTGTCACACCCAGCTACCTACGCGACCGAGTCGAAGAGCAAATGAAGACCGTGCCAGCAAACCATCTGGTGGCCTTTGCGGACATCCTACGCGAACAGCTCGATCGAACGCATGACGCGGACATGGTCAATCAACAAAGAAACAGTTATGGTTCGAAGCGTGG
>NW_009798626.1:0-4952 GCF_000520075.1 Aphanomyces astaci
AGCTGGGTGCGGGCAAGGTGGTGGCAAGCCGTTAACCCACCTGTCACATCGCTACACATCAGCTGTCCCCACGCTGACGTTGGTCTCGAAGACGTATTTGAAGAACCGCTGGAGTTGTATTTGATCGAGTCGGCTAACGGAGCCAAGCCGACAAGAGCATAGCTGTGTCCAAGCATTTTGCGCCCCCAATCGACGGACTTTGTGAAGTCCAAATCCAAAGGCAAAATCACAAAGTTAATTTGCCCCAGTGGCTGGGGCCCACTTGAGCCTAAGCCTAATCAGTCAATCGCTACACACAGCAAATCATCTAAGTAACCAATCGAAATGCACACACACACTACCCAAGAGAATTGAAACCTTGGAAGATTTCTGGGGGTTTTGCAAATGGCAAATTCACAACAATCCCCCCCAAAGAGTTCTGCACACCCAAGGTATCATCCATCGCATTGACTTGTGGATTCGTGATCTTGGATCGCATGTAGCGCTTGAAGGCGGCCGGGATGTCTTGTCTTCAAGCAAGTTGGCCGCCGGCTCCCACGAGTTTTCAATTTCTTGAAGGCAGCGCCACTTCACCAAGATCTCAAACGCGACCGAACGATCTTTGTAACGACAGTCGATAAAATCATCGACCACATGTTCGTCCGCGTTGAGCGCCACGTGTTGCAAAAGTTCTTCAGTCACTTCGAGGCCGTTGTAGCCGACTGCTGTAGGCCTCACGGACAATTCCCGTGACCACATTCGTGATTTTAAAAAATCCAGGCAGACGTTGCCCTGACCACTTGAGCTGTCCACGCCAAGTTACACTCAATTTCGAGTGTGAAATCGACCACACGTCCATGTAAAGTACAAAGTCGCCCACATCGATTTGGGCCATTTCCACGTCTGTTTTCTTCGCTTTTCTTGCACGATTCTTCGGACACTTTTTGGTAGCAGCGTCTACTACAAAATCGTAAATACTATCAAGAGAGATTACCAACGACTGCAACGCCGCATGCTTCAATGACCACAGATCGTCCAAGGTTGTGACCCTTCCCGTCGAATCGATTGGAATCAAATCCAACGGCGACATCGACGGGCGGCCGGTCATGGCCGTTATCGGAGCCACACCTCCGAGAGTATCGGAGGGACTTTGGTTCAAAACAAGCATCACCACCGGCACAATCAAACGCCACTGGTTGAGTTGCATCAATCATTCCGAAAAAAGAGCTCGGAACGCCTTGAGGGTTGTTTTCATCGCGCTTTCCACCGTTCCCGGGACATCTCGTGGTGATGATCTCCCAGGACATGTTGGAGCTCGGCGATCACTTGGTTCTTGAAATGCGATCCCTGATCGCTGATCCAATAATAGCACACACCATAGACAGTGAACCTGTGTAGCAAACAGCTAGCAACAACTTACGCGTTGGCCACCTCAGTTTCCCACAACCACTTGAACTGACTGAAGTTGTCCTTGGCCACAAGGAGATAACCACCGTCCATGTAGAGAAAATCCCAATGAAGGATCTCATTGGGCAATGTTGCGTGTGGAGTAGCACCAAAAGGAGGCAACACGTGGCCACCGGTGCTAGCACAATGCAAACACTTGGAAACAAAATAGGCCACGTCTGAAGCCAAATCGGACCACCAGAAACAATCTAACAAGATCTGCTCCGTCGCGTTCATACCACGATGTCCACCCACACCAAAATGAGCCACCACACACAAAAGCATCTGGAGCTCGCTCACAACCGCCGGAATCCACACCGCGCCCGCCGCGGTCTTCAACAACGTCGCAAGGTTGCTGTCCACGTCAACCTGGTGCTACTCGAGTTCCACCACAGGGAATTCGCCGTTTCCCGCGCCCAGAATTGCCCAGAATTTGTGCATCGACAATCTCGCCCATGGTTGGCCAAATAAAGTCGCCATTTCGCAACGGCGAAATCTTCATCGGCACGCGCACGATCGGGCAAATAAGATGGTATGTCGCACCCCATCTCGACAACAAATCGACCCACAAATTGACATCCCCAGCGATGTCGTAAATGGTGTAATCGTACCCCATCACCAACAACGCCTAGCGGTCCAGTTTCGCCGCCGTGTACTTTGGGATCGCGGCATTCACGCTGGCTGAGTTGAAAGTAAAATGAGGTTTGCGTGGTCGGTGAACAACGCAAACGCGCCTGGCTTGTGAAGCAGGTAATTGGCCCGCTTTAAGCACTCCACAATCGAGAACGCCTCTTTCTCGACGATTGCCCATCGTTGCGCAGCGCCAGAAAATGTGCCGCTCAGAAACATAAGCGACTCATGGTCTTGAGAGTCCAACTCACGATCCACTTGATCGTACGGAATTTGCGTAACCACGCCGCCCCAGTGTATATCCCTGGCGTCCGCAAACATACAAATAAGGGGGTCGGCCTTCGGATGTGCCAACCTCATCAAGGCCAAGGGCTTTTTTGCAGCTAGTAAGGCACGCTTCACGGCTAGTGTTCCAGCCTACATCAGCCAATACACCTTTGACCACCTTTTGGCAAGTTCGGCAAAAGGTGTGCCACCGGCCGACTTGTACACCGCCTCCAATAAATCGGTAATTGGTTGTACTACCACGTTGTAGCGTGGTATAGACATGCGCATCCAATTCTTGGCGCACACGAATTGTTGCACGTCCTGGCCAGTCACCGGTATCTTGAGATCTTGTAGCACCTTGATGCGCTCGGGGTCATGCTTAACACCATCGGCCGACAAAATCCGACCGCACAAACGCGCCTCGGTCTGAAAGAACCGACACTTCTTGGGATTGAGCTTGAGTCCTCGCGACTCACAGATCACTAGAACGTGTTTGAGCCGTCAAGTGGCCTTACTTGGACTTCTCGTATCCAAGCAGACCATCCAACCAGATCAAAAGCGATCGATACAGCTCGCTTTCAAACATCTCTCCCTCCGCAGCCTGACAGAAGGCCGCGCTGTCGGTGCTGCCCATGAGAACACGCGCCGGTGTGTACACACCCATGTCCGTAAGGAGAGAGAACATTTCCTGCGACCCCACATCCAACGCAAACTGCCAATGACCCTTGAAAAAGGTCAGGATAAAGAAAAACACCGCTCCGGAGAGGTGATGAGGATACCCTCCAACATTGGCATCGGCCAAATGATGCGCTCCGTCTGGGCATTCACAGGACGGACATCGACGTCATGCGAAAGTCGTTCGCTTCGGGCTTCTTGACGATGAGCGGCGCAGAGCACCACATCGGCCGAGGGTTTCGGTAAACTAAAACTGCCGCTTGTAACTCTTCGACGTGCTTGACCATAAACTCGCACTGCTCTTTCGAGTAACGCCGCGCCTTGCATCGCATCGGTTCCGCGCCAGACGTTAACGTACTGTAACATTGAGAGGTGCCACGTCCACCGGCGGATCTCGGCCAAGTGACAGCCAAAACACATCTTCATATCGCAATAGCAGCGTTTACAGCGTTGTAGCAAACTCCTCGCCGCACCCTGCGGCACGACATTCGCTGATCTTCTCCTTCAGCTTCGCACGCACGACTTCTTGGTCAGTATCCTTCGACCAATCAGCACCAACTTCAGGGAAACATACCCGTTCTTCGTCAGGATTGAACGATACTTCTTCGGGAGACAAAGGAGGTTTCTCCTTCGTCTCGACCACCTTCATCGCCGCCATCAGCGGCGTTTCTTTGTCGCCCAATCGGTCCAGATCGTACACACTTTGGGCACCCGCGCATTCAGTAACAACGAACGCGGACAATATCCTAGCTTCTCCATCACGTCGCGGCTCACACTGAGGTCGCCCATACCTTCATATAATGGCGTCGCCGCCACCCAACACTTGAGGTTCGCTAACACAAGGGTACCTTCGGCCGTTTCGAAGGTCAGTCATAGATTGACGTCGCGGTCCACTTGGAGCTTCATGCCTTCGAGGAAACCGCCCAGCACGATGGCGGTGTCCAACTGTCGGACCGCCGACGTAAAATTACCAGTCGTTTCGAGACGTGATACAAACGTCAGCGACAGCGCAAATTGGTCGGCACCACTGTCTAGTAGCGTCGTCGCCTTGAGTCCGTTGATAGCGCATTCTAACGTGCGCAGTACCGGCACCACCGTCGCTTCGTCCATATCGACGGCCGCGCCCACCACCTTAGGCTTGACCTCGCCTCTCCTGTCCGGCACTGCCACAGCCGCGACTTGCGGCTTCTTGAACCGCTGATCCAAGCGGCGCTGAGCCTCGCCCGGCAGGCACTTCGGGCAGTTCAGGACCTTGTGGTCTTCGCTACCACACTTCTAACAGTCCTTCGTATGCGGGACGACAGATGCAGGCCTTGCTGGAGGCCGGGGTTGCGCGCCAGGTTCCGCTTTCTTGGCCGCTGCTGGCGAAGTTGTTTATCGCCATACAGACGCTGCCGATTCGGATTATTTTTTGGATCCGACACAAACAATTGCGACTCAAACATCATGAAATTATCGAGTAACGACACCAGCCGCCGACAAAACGCCTTGACGTCGGTCTTGTACGCTTTGTTAACCTCGCGCGTCAGTTGACGCTCGACGGTTGCCTTCAATTGCACCGGACGAATCGTCGCCATCAGGATCTTGACCGACTGCTTCGGCCCCTGCTCCGACTGGTGGGCCACGTCCAGCTGCTCTAACTTCTCGTAGAAATCGGCGAGCAGACGTCCAACTCGGGACTCCGCATCCCGAATCTTCGTGTCCATCTTGAGCGACGCAATCTCTTTCGCCACAGCATCCAGATCCAACTCATGGACTTCACGCGCCGATAAAATGTAATCCCATCAGTCGTTTTCGGTAATTTCTGCAAACGACTTGTCGTGCGCACAGACACGCGACACGATATTCTGATCGATGCATGCTGCCAGAGGCATTAGGAAAAGCGTACCGCCAACACCGCGGTTAAGCACTTCCACACGCCGCGAGTAAGCGAGATATACATCCATAAACTCGCA
>NW_009798627.1:0-1026 GCF_000520075.1 Aphanomyces astaci
GCAACTTATCCTCATCCGCATAGCTTCCGGTTAAAGAAGTTATTCGGATGCATCCTGCACTCCGCCGCCGCGGCTTGTCACCGACTGTTTTCAATTATGCAGATATACCTTGCGCTGCTTGTGTCCCATGCTAGGACCCGCGCGCTTGGGAGTTTTTCCGTGCTTTTTTGCTTAAGTCCTTCAACGACGTTCCATTGGTGATGCCCTGTGCATAGCTTGACGACAAATGCCACAGCTAACGTTGTCGCGAGAGGTACTGTAGGGAAAATACTATTTTATACTTATTCCACTCATTGTGCTATATATTATACTTACTTGTTGTATGCAACGTTCAGGCGATACTTATTCCAAATCGATGACCACCCTGAATACTTCAACAAAATCCTCTGGATATCGATGTACTGTACTGTGCGTTTGGGCAAAACGAATGTATTAGTGATTTTGCTACGTGATATTTCCTGTAAAGTTCCAGAATCGAGCCTTTCGATCTGATTATATTGGGAAATTCTTTATGAATATATTCTGTCAGAGTTTCTGACTGGGAATACCTTTTCACAGACGGTAGCCAATCAAAACACTTGAACATGCAAAATTACCACTTTCGCTTCATCGATGAATGGCATGGTCGGCACCAAACGTAGATGAGTTGTACTTTACTGTTAGTAGGTGAGCGTTGATACAGTAACATAGGCAGGCGGTTGGATAGTACTCAACGTAAACCAGTCCAGAGATACATCATATCCCTGTGTTCATCGACCACCTCAAAGCGGTCGTGTTTGTACGTCGGCACGACGCACACTACAGCCTATCGGGATGATGCAAGGTCACAAACTGCACACATTGAATCTACCGCACTGGGTTGTTGATATGCGTAAAAATTGGGAGGAGTGCACTACTGGTAGGTGCTCCAGAAGTGCTGCAACAACACACACAGCGGTAGTTCTGCTTAAATGTGAATTTTCCCTTTAGCAAAACCACCTTCCAACAAGATATTCCCCGAAGGATTTTCAGTGAGATTGTATTGGA
>NW_009798627.1:2235-9218 GCF_000520075.1 Aphanomyces astaci
TTGGAAATTTCGTGTGGATCTTGGTGCAAAATCACTATATTGGTTAATTCTTCCATAACTTTTTCCCCACGTACTTGCATCACTTTTCAGGTCTGAAGGTTAACGTACGAATAGTCGAGGAATAAGTGCATCGGTTTAGGGTTTCTATTTTCATTACAACGGGATATTAAAATAGATATAGTTGTTTCAAATTTCGCTCCTACTGGGGATTCATCGTCTTCCATTCAAGACGAAGTGATTAAGAAAAGAATGAGCTATTAATAAATCAGACCAGTATTTGAAAAATAAAGATTCACTTTGCCCAAACGCACGGTAGCATACCTGCCCTTCAAAACTAGGGAGATTTCGGAGATGACTTAAAAATTGAAAGCAAAGTAAAAGCAAGGGATTTTATATCGTCCATTTCGGAGAAATCAATCTTTCCCTATCCGTAGACTAATTCATAGACTTCGTGGATGATCGGCGAGGCCGGGGTGAAGTGGTCCCATGGCATTCGCCGTTGTAGCGTTGGGGCTACAGTATTAGAGATGGCAGAGGAATACGAAGCATCAAATCGATTGAAACTCATATTGTGTTAGTTCAGTTGTACTATCTGTAGGACGTTCGGAAAGGCATGGCTGCGAAAGCAAGGAGTCTAACGTAGTACGCCTCGGCAACTGGCACCAAAGCGCCAGCTGCAGAGGAGTGATTTTATACTAACGTTAGTACTTATCTGGTGTTTAAAAGATATCGTTGATCCGACACTGGTACAATCCCGGCCGGAATACTGCTAGGCGTGGCTGACTAAGCTGCGGTGTTGGACGCCGCCTAAGTTGCTTTTCGTTGTTCCTTGTAGTATCTACATGTGATGATGCACGGGATTCTATGCATAACGATGGACATTGTAACGTTAAGTGACTTGCTCGCTCCCATCGCGCCTCTGGTTTACGTCTACTTCATGTGGGCCTTCCTCCACACGTCCATCGGATGGCCCCTAAATGAGCATGGAGGATGGACTCCATCCTCCATGCTCTATTTCAAGTGCCGACAAAAAAGCGTTGTACCAAGTCAACCGATCTGGCCAATCACGGTCGTTAATTCGAATCCCCAGGATGGATGCATTCTGTGACTAAGTTCCGGAGTTTTCCTCACTCTATAAAACTTCAGAGGTTATTTTGAGGATAAAAATAAATACTGTACTCGTCTCCGAAATCAACATAACGTTACGTGATTACGTGACCGACGCCTAAAAATTGGGAAGGTTGCTGAAACCTCGATCTACGCCACTGTCAACGCAGCGACGGATGTGCGCTTTGTGAAAGGCATAAACCGTTTAGCAGCAAACCTACCAGTTGGACATGCGTACCTGGAGGCCCTTGTGCATGGTCCCAAGTGCTTTTCTCAGTGGACTATTGTTCAGCTTGGATTTCCAACGTTTGGGGTTAAGTCTTGGAATGCAGCTGAGAACAACAACTCGTGGATGGGTGAAAAAATGCGTTCGACGGACCCGACCAGTGCGTTTCACATGCACATGATGTTGTTACACAACAAGGCCTACCACCGACACGATGACCTCGTGGTTCCAAGGTTACAGGCTACTGGCTACGTAAGCAACAGTGGAAACATTGCTCTCAGGGATTTATTCTAGGAAGTGTCTCACCACATGAGAAGCAACCGCAGGTCACCAAGCCAAAATCGCAAGGACTTACAATAGGGAGGTTTTGCAAGTGTCCACTCACGGTAGCGTTCTGCTCCGAACTATGATTTTGTGTCAGAGGCAGTTTGGTTCACATTTGGGTTCAGATTTGAGCCAAAATACTCATGGGGAAGTGCCGCCACAATTGCCTGGGAGACTTGATATTCGGGTATCATGGGACTTCAAGATTTTCTCGAATACAGCTCATTAAGCTGATTCTGCATAGAGCGCATTCTCTTGGTCAAATCAGAGACCACTTAAATGGTTTCGTAGGTACAGTTATAAACTCTAGGTACAAGGTCGTGCTAGCATAGATCGAGGATGACAAGACGAGAAAAAAAAAGCGCATAATTGTGTAATCAAGACGCACCCAGACCTCAGACAGGTTTATGTGGGGTGGTTGATCGTGCCGGTGAGCTGGTCAGAAACTCGTTTAGGTGGGGTGGTTGATCGTGTCGGGGAGTTGGTCAGTAACTCGTTTGGTAGCACTTTACCAAATACGCTCCTGACCAGGCTATCCTGCATGCGCAGGTAATTGAGGAGTCCCCAGGCTCTCTGCAGTCGCGGATGTCGGCATATTGGTGGCGACATCGACGTCGTTAATGATTGGCTGAAATGGAAGATTTCAGCCAATCAGAGTGCGCCAGGTTGAGCGGCTTATGAGACGCTTGTAGTCGTCTTCAGTCGATTTGGAGTTGAGGTGCGCGATGCTTCGGACCTTCCAGGCGGTAAAGGTGGCCTTGCAGCCGTTGAACTTGAGGTCCGTGAAGGACTTGTCGTTGGGCGTGGCGTCGGACATGTCACAGAGTAGCAGGATGTTGGGGGGGTCTTGAGGTCCGTGAAGGACTTGTCGTTGGGCGTGGCGTCGGACATGTCACAGAGTAGCAGGATGTTGGGGGGGTCTTGGGGGCGTTGGAACTTGAAATAGCACACAACACACTCAAACGCAGTTGTAGTGGCTCAAAGGAAGGTGATTCAGAAGTGAGCTTAGCTCTAGAACCTCCATTATTATCATCGCCAAAGACATGCATACGTGTAAGAAGTTCAACCTCAGCTGCACTGATTGAAGTTTGCTATATCTCTCAACATATGTGACCTTCTAGTAGTGTGTGTAGGATCAGCACAAGGTAGCTATTGTCCCTCAATACACCAAGGTGGTCGAGGGACGTGAAGCCTGGAGCTCATCCAGGTTCAATCTTATCTATATAGCTTTATCTATGTAGCTTCAATCCTTGTCTACATATGGCTAACAATATTGAGCAAATTATTCGGTTTAGAGGGACAACTCACTCTCGACATTACCGCCTCGTCCACGACGAATTCCCAGAGGACTACCGATACAACGAACCAAGAGAACGCCAGCATAACTTTGCTGAAGGTGACATACTACTCTGACACCTATTCCACACCTCTCTTTCAAAGCATGCAGTAGATTGGCCATACCACGGTCAATGCGCATAGCTCCCCACAACAAACCAAGCATGTTCTTGGATGACCACCGTGTAGGGGTCGTTGAAAGCAGCGAGAGATTCAAGGCCAAGATTCAAGGCCAGATACCATCCGTTGTCTTTATCCGTTATGTAAGTCCGTAGTCGTTGTTATATGAGTAATTTGTTGATCAGGTGTATATGCATGGCCATATAAGATCGCCCAGACAACGGTAACCTCTATTTACATGCCTTTGAATCGTTGACATCATCAGGTGACATCATCAGGTGATATATGTGATTGAATGAATGAATATCGTAGACGTTTGTCGGTGAGAGTAGCAACATCAAAAAACGACAAGGCGCGCCGTTGTATACAAGCCAAGTCGAAGCAAATGTAACGAAATCTCGATGTTATTATCCTTTCTGAATTAATCCATAAAGAGTGTGATATGCCATTTCATTGACTCGTTGTTTGGTGATATGAACCCGCTTGCTTTGGCCAAAGATATAGATAGATAGTTGTAGAGGGAACTGAAGCAGTGTTGGTACAGTACATCTCGCTCGTTTTAGGGCATTTTGACGATTTCGTCGGTGGTTTTTTGGGAATACGACAGACAACATCTTTGCACCAACAGATGCGGCTTTTAAGAAGTTGACTCATTCCGCACTTCGACGGATAAATTTGCGCCTTTGATGGACCAGTAGAGCAAACTCGAATGGCCCAACCCACCACAAATTCCACATTTCGTAGATTATCCCCGGAGGGCACCAATCCAAAAACGCAAGGACAATATATCGGGTACTACGTAGTACTGTAATGCCATTTCACCGTAGGAAATATATACTAGTATGCTACTGTGAAGAAACGATGTTATTTCGTTGACTGTGAAGACTTTGTTCCAACCATGCGACTATATTTCGAAATCAAAGACAAGCGTATGTCCGAAATAACGGAGTTTCTGATATATTCTTCAGAATTCATCAATAGACCTCCAGATCATAGACTGAAACCTCAACAAGTGACTGAACAGCTAACAAGAACAATTATTTGTTCTTGTAGGGATTATCATGACTGGTTAGACATTCAAGTTATAGAAGCTTCGTCATTTTTGATAGATCAACTACTAGATTAATATCGGGATCTTCTGGTTAGATCTGAATCATATCCCAGTCACAACATGTTTTTGGAAATCACTCACTGTATTCCAAGAATACTAATATACTAGTATCTCATAAAACAATAATCAAACTACGAAAAATACATACAGTACGACGAGACTTCAGGTCCGTTGGTTGTCAGTCGGTATGGTTTACAGCCAACCATGCAATCGAAACCAACACATCACACACAACCTTCCATGAAATATCTCAATGGCTCGTAGAGCTAGCATTCTAGGCTCACAGCCCACCCAACTCACGTCACGCGGCATCAGCTAAGCAATCGCTTTGCTTAATAACCTCGAGCAGCAACGCCAGGCTAAACGTGCACGCTGCCCCACGGTCCGTCCAGAGGAACCTGATGAAGACCCTGACTCTGCAAGCCCTATCTACGACCCAAGCAGCAAACGACATTCACACTATGACCAACTTCAGTCCATCGGAGTTCAACGTACTCTGGGCCGACGTCCGCACCTACGTCACCAAGCACTGAAACGTCGGCTCAGGACGCAAGTCTGAGGTGTCTGCACGCGATCTGCTGCTGATGCTCCTGACGTCAATGAAACACTGCGGCTCTAGAGAACGATGAGCTTTCTTAAAGCCATGCATTCTTTCCTCCTCCGCAAATACTACCGTCGGCGAAAAGTATTCAATGGCGTTGCTCACAACCAGTTGTCACCAAATCGCTAACTTCCCGTTCGTTCGCTACGGAACCGACGTGACGTTTCAACAAACAAATACGCTGTCGGGCAGTTACGCCGAGAAGAAGACGTACTTCGAAGACGTACTTCAGTGGCAAGCATTCCCAGTACGGCCATAAAGTCGAAGTGTCCGTCCTGCCCAACGGCTTTGCAATCCATTCTACCGCACACTACAAGGGCAGCGTCTCCGACAAGGCCATCTTCGACGACAACAGTTTCACGTGTCTGCCGTATCAAGCCACTGAGGACCGCATTGCCGACCACGGGGATGAAGGCACGAACCAGTGGGCCGTCATAGCGGACAAGGTGTACCAAGGAATCCAACGCGTCGTGCGTGTTGTGTTACCGAAGAAGAAACCAGCAGGTGGTATCCTCACACTTGAGGACATCCGCTCGAACGATCGCATTGCAAGCGATGTGTGATCGTGGAGAAAATTTTCTGCCGGAAAATTTTCTGCCGGATGAAGACCTTGTAGGCTGTGTGCGGTGTGACCTATCGATGGTCGCGTGAAATTTACGACGTGTTGTTTCAAACGTGCATGGCGCTGACAAACGTATATATGCGCTGCGTGCCGACGACGGGGAAGTGTATTCTCAGTAAATCAATCGCATGTCCTCAATCGGTTCAAAGAAGGACTAGGGCAAAAAGACGTCTGCTCATACCTACAGGACGAAACGCAAAGCGAGACTGACTCTTATCTTAGCTGCTGAGAGCGCTCTCCTTGCGAGTGCTGTGGGTGGCAGTGCTTCTGATTTGGGTTGGAACAGCGATGCTGAATATGGTAGCAATCTGGTGTTCTAGAATTAATATGTCTAAATAGGCATGTGTACTTGTTTTGACGAATTGCCACGTTGCAAAACCCAGTAGACCTCAGTCAGTGCATGATTAAACCTCGTGACGAATGATCAAGGCGCCAGCTGTAAGCACGCCTTGCATAATGTTATAATGCGATATGTAGCTAACTACGTACTGGTTGGTGATTAAACCTTATCCCGGGAATAGAAACACTGCTACATGTAATGGACTGGAGGCTTGATCATACGTCAATAGGTCTACTGTTGCTTACTAGTACTACGTAGCAGTGTTTCTATTCCCGGATAAGGTAGGTTAAATCACCAGTACATAGTTAGCTACATATCACTACGGTAACCATTGAAATGCACTTACTTAACCCCTAGCTGGGTGTGGTGTTTTGGTTTGCACTGCATTTAACTAAGATATACTAGTAATAAGAACACGCGAAATGATTTCGTAACTCAGGCAACACTCCTCTTGTCCTATCTGATGCATCTTGCCAAATGGCCCCTAGAATAGTGATATTCTTAGGAAGCAACTGTTCCACAGTTGCTCGGATAAGATTTACAGCCTGCTGGTTACGTAAGCAACAGTGGATTTGTTGCTCTGTTGCTCTGATGTACTTATTCAAGGCAAGTGTCACGACCACATACATTACGTACTGAGAAGCAACCGCATGTCACCAAGTCAGAAACGACCAGCAAGCAGCCTGTAAAACTTATCAGAGCAACTGTTCCACTAGACCTCTAACCCAAAGACTGAATGACACAAAGTATTTTGTCATATTCTCATCATTCAAATAGAGTTCATTCAAACTGACAAATACCGCACAGTTCGCCAAAAAAGTAAGATGTTTTTGTAATGTAGTGACCCTTTTCCAAAAAGAGATCGAGGTACTACCAATGGTCAATATTGAAGAAATCCGATTTCTTACCTAATTGCATTACTTTGTAAAGTAATTCTATGATGTGTGGCGAGCTTTAACTAATAAAACTCGTTACATTTGACTAAAACTTAGACAGAATTGCACAAATTCAGTGCACACGCCTAGGTAGAACAAAATCCTAAAATGCACCCATTTTTGATTGCACCAAGTTGCCACGTTGCAAAACCCAGTAGACCTCAGTCAGTGCATGACTAAACCTCGTGACGAATGATCAAGGCGCCAGCTGTAAGCACGCCTTGCATAATGTTATAATGCGATATAACTACGTACTGGTTGG
>NW_009798627.1:10618-13986 GCF_000520075.1 Aphanomyces astaci
TGTTTCAAACGTGCATGGCGCTGACAAACGAATATATGCGCTGCGTGCCGACGACGGGGAAGTGTATTCTCAGTACATCAATCGCATGTCCTCAATCGGTTCAAAGAAGGACTAGGGCAAAAAGACGTCTGCTCGTACCTACAGGACGAAACGCAAAGCGAGACTGACTCTTATCTTAGCTGCTGAGAGCGCTCTCCTTGCGAGTGCTGTGGGTGGCAGTGCTTCTGATTTGGGTTGGAACAGCGATGCTGAATATGGTAGCAATCTGGTGTTCTAGAATTAATATGTCTAAATAGGCATGTGTACTTGTTTTGACGAATTGCCACGTTGCAAAACCCAGTAGACCTCAGTCAGTGCATGATTAAACCTCGTGACGAATGATCAAGGCGCCAGCTGTAAGCACGCCTTGCATAATGTTATAATGCGATATGTAGCTAACTACGTACTGGTTGGTGATTAAACCTTATCCCGGGAATAGAAACACTGCTACATGTAATGGACTGGAGGCTTGATCATACGTCAATAGGTCTACTGTTGCTTACTAGTACTACGTAGCAGTGTTTCTATTCCCGGATAAGGTAGGTTAAATCACCAGTACATAGTTAGCTACATATCACTAACCATTGAAATGCACTTACTTAACCCCTAGCTGGGTGTGGTGTTTTGGTTTGCACTGCATTTAACTAAGATATACTAGTAATAAGAACACGCGAAATGATTTCGTAACTCAGGCAACACTCCTCTTGTCCTATCTGATGCATCTTGCCAAATGGCCCCTAGAATAGTGATATTCTTAGGAAGCAACTGTTCCACAGTTGCTCGGATAAGATTTACAGCCTGCTGGTTACGTAAGCAACAGTGGATTTGTTGCTCTGTTGCTCTGATGTACTTATTCAAGGCAAGTGTCACGACCACATACATTACGTACTGAGAAGCAACCGCATGTCACCAAGTCAGAAACGACCAGCAAGCAGCCTGTAAAACTTATCAGAGCAACTGTTCCACTAGACCTCTAACCCAAAGACTGAATGACACAAAGTATTTTGTCATATTCTCATCATTCAAATAGAGTTCATTCAAACTGACAAATACCGCACAGTTCGCCAAAAAAGTAAGATGTTTTTGTAATGTAGTGACCCTTTTCCAAAAAGAGATCGAGGTACTACCAATGGTCAATATTGAAGAAATCCGATTTCTTACCTAATTGCATTACTTTGTAAAGTAATTCTATGATGTGTGGCGAGCTTTAACTAATAAAACTCGTTACATTTGACTAAAACTTAGACAGAATTGCACAAATTCAGTGCACACGCCTAGGTAGAACAAAATCCTAAAATGCACCCATTTTTGATTGCACCAAGTTGCCACGTTGCAAAACCCAGTAGACCTCAGTCAGTGCATGACTAAACCTCGTGACGAATGATCAAGGCGCCAGCTGTAAGCACGCCTTGCATAATGTTAATTGGCCACTGACTGGAGGCTTGATCATACGTCAATAGGTCTACTGTTGCTTACTAGTACTACGTAGCAGTGTTTCTATTCCCGGATAAGGTAGGTTAAATCACCAGTACATAGTTAGCTACATATCACTACGGTAACCATTGAAATGCACTTACTTAACCCCTAGCTGGGTGTGGTGTTTTGGTTTGCACTGCATTTAACTAAGATATACTAGTAATAAGAACACGCGAAATGATTTCGTAACTCAGGCAACACTCCTCTTGTCCTATCTGATGCATCTTGCCAAATGGCCCCTAGAATAGTGATATTCTTTGTGGCGACATGAACCTATGGGTTTGGCCCGCGAAAAGGCACCGTCTATCCCAACTTTAAGCTACGTCTGGTTGTCAAAACCAACAACTTGAAGTCAATTTTGGGTTTGAATAAAACTCAAACACCTTTTCTCCGGTAAGTGCCATTTTCGCATTTGACTTCCCCCCGCTCAACGAACATGCAAGCGAACTTGGGCTTACTTGTGCGTGGGCTACTACTTCTGGCATTTGTGACGACGACAGCCTCGCTGACGCCTCCGGTGCTTGAGAAGCGCCCAAAGAATGTACCGTTTGGCAAAGTCCCGGGCGAAAACCGCGGCAAGCAGCCGATGGAACCGGTCATCTACCTCGAAGATCCGTACTATTACGTTCGCGACGACAATCGCTCCAACACGGAAATCTTGGATCACTTGAAGGCCGAAAATGCTTACACGAAGGCGGCGTTGAGTCACTTGGACAGTCTACAGGATGAGTTGTACAAGGAGTTGCTTAGCCACGTGCAGGAAACCGACCAGAACGTGCCGTACCCCCACGGCGACTTTGTGTACTACTCGGGCACGGAAGAAGGCAAGGCGTACCGCATCCACTACCGCAAGCCTCGTCATGGTGATGGCGCCGAGGAAATCTTGCTTGACGTCAACAAATTGGCGGAAGGCCACGCGCAATGTAGCGTCCGCAGAGTCGAAGTGAGTCCTGACCACAAGTTGCTCGCGTACTCGGTGGACTTTACGGGCTACGAAACGTACGACATTTATATCAAGGTACACACACTCGAACCTCCAGTTCCAAAATGACTAGACAAGTTGCTTGGCTTGTTGCTCCATTGGGCACAAATTGTTACAGACATTGCTGTTCCTGACATTCCGATTCACACAACTTGTAACTATTTAGTGATATACTGTACGCACCAGCCAGTGGATGCAATTTTTATTTTATTTTGCACTTTTGGTTCGATGTTAACCTCAACTGGACATCTAGTTGACATGTTTTGGTTGTATCTTTTAATTTAGGATTTGGCCACCAACACCATAAACAAGGCCGTGGAAGGGTGCGATGGCAGGATCGTGTGGGGTCGGGACGCCGAGACGCTGTTTTATGTGACGAAGGACGCCGCCCAACGCAGCCACAAGGTGTGGTCGCATCTGGTGGGCGCGCCTCAGTCGGATGACACGACTCTATTCACCGAGGACGACGAGATTTTCTCCGCCGGCGTGTTCAAAACCAGCTCTGGCCGGTTCCTTGTCATTCCGACGTCGTCCAAAGAGACCAGCGAAGTGCGCGTGCTCGATTTGCACGACCCCCAACCGTCCTTGGCTGTCGTCGCCCCACGTGTTCAGGTATACAGAATATATCTATTATTATTCGGGGCTGTGAGCTGATATTCAATATATTGCATACAATTTCCAAGATGTATGTTTTGGTTGGGTCAATGATCGTTCAAATATCTCAAATGTGTAAAGTGATTGGACTGGATTTGACAAAACAAATATATTTGTACGAGTTTCTAACTCGTGAATGGAACATATATACATGTATAAGTTACAGGAATATTGTTGCTTCGAAATTGACAAGATAAACAGATATGGTTATTTTATT
>NW_009798628.1:0-6116 GCF_000520075.1 Aphanomyces astaci
TACTAGTACTTTGGCTTGTCCTAGTAGATCAGAAGAGTAGTAGTACTAGTACTACTCCTCCTCCTCCTACGAGGCCTTTGAAATGACTCTGTTCATACTCGTATAGTCACAAATGTATGTGTGTGCTTCAAGAGTCATGGTGTGCTGCTAGTACTACTACTAGTACTACTAGTATTCGAGTAGTCCAATCAGATGTATACTTTACTACCTTACTCGATTTGTGGTGTCTCACACTATTTGCAGGCACGGCGTTGTACATGCAACTATTGGTAGTGTGGGGGTTCTTCGTGTCTGTGATCTGGAGCTTTTGGTTCCTAAAGCGATGGCGGCGGGAGAACTCTGCGGTCAACTTTACATGGAAGAACGACCTGCACACCCAGTTCCTGCTGTACCCGAACCCGCACTTTGTCGGTACCGAACGTCTGAATCCCGTCACGAATGAGGTCGAGGTCGTGTACGCGTGGTGGAAGCGGGTGCCCGTGTACTTGTTTGTGACAGTGTTTATGGTCGTGCAGATCGCCATCATGATGCTGTTCATCGCGGCGTGGATCACCACGTACGAGACGTTTCAAATCCGGTTTCCAAACACGGGCTTTGGGGGGGTTCAGTGGCTGAGTGTGCTGGGGGGTGGCATCGTCTTTGGGCTGTTTGTGGACGTGGTGCAGTGGGAACTTGTGGTCAAACCTGTGGCTCAGCTGTGTACCCAGTGGGAGAACTGGCGCACCACTGAACAGTTTGAGCGGTCGTTGATTCGGAAACTGTTTTGCATGGACTTTCTCAATTATTACACGTGGTTCTTCTTGCTCGCGTTTGTGTACGTGGTGCCAGGTACGAACTACATACCGTGGGTTTGATGTATATATATATATATTTGTTATATATATGTGGGTTTATAGATATGTATATATATATATACATGTGGGTTTATACATATTTTCATGGATATATTATATATATATGTGGGTTTATGACTAGTTTGAATGATACATATAGTGTGTGTATATATGTATATATTATGATATATATATAGATGATTGTGATAATGTGGGTGTTTATCGTATCTTTGATTGAGATATAGATAAATAGATAAATAGATATATATTGTAGCATAGAGTTGTCGTAGAAGTATAGGATTATGTGGTGTGCTTTATACATAAGTTTAGAAGTAACCGGTTTAGAACGGAGATTGTAAATGTATATGACATTGATGCCTGGCGATTGATTGCTTATATGATATAAAGTATATATATATATGTATTCATGAATTGCTTGAAGTCCAAACGTATACTAATATGAAGGAGATTTATGACTATTGATTGATTTCAAGGATTACCAAATATCGTATATATATATATATTCACAAATATGTTATGATTATTCGTAGGCGCCGGCGATACCATCACGAATGCTCTCAACACTGTCCTGTTTCAAGACGAAGCCAACTGCTGCTTTGGGCCGTACTTGGACCAGTGGGCCAGCATCTGCTCATCATGTCCGCCGCCTTGGCATTCGATGGCATCATCGGATTTCAACCCCCGCCAGTGTAATCCTTGCAAAGGGTATATATATATATATATTATCTATTCATGGTAATCGTCATATGTTTGTAGCTACGTGACGTTTGACTTGCAGCATCTGAACCTGGAATCCCTGTTTGTGACGCCGATAGTAGTCGCCCAGGCACTGAACCTGCTGATTCAGCTGCTCGTGCCATGGGCCCTCCGGCGGCGCCACGTGGCACTTCGCAAGCGCACTGACCATCAAGCCCTGGCATTTCTCACCACACAAGATGCAAGGAAGCGCGATGCGGCTATTCTGGCTGCGTTGGAGTACGGCCCCCCGGATATCTCGATGCATCCACTTCTACTCCCCCCACACAGCCGACCCCCCCACGCAACGGTGACAGCACGGCTCGCAAGTGATTCCAAGGCCAAGGACCTGCAAGTAGACGTTCAGGCGTGGGATGCGCTGCACCGGGTGGCGAGGGAAGTGCTGTTCCAGTGCAACCAAGACAAGTACGATCCATATGATGACTACCACACTGCGATGGTGCAGTTTGGCTTTGTCGTGATGTTCTCCATGCTGTGGCCACTCATGCCCCTGTGCTGCTTTTGCATCAACGCATTGAAGTACCGAGGCGACGGGTACCGGCTTTGCACCAAGATGCAGCGCCCGCTGCCGCAAAAAGCTGGCGGCATCGGCGAGTGGTACACCATGTTTGTGATCCTGGCTTGTGTGGGGGTCCTCGTCTACACGGGTCTCGTGTTTGTGTCGACGGGCGCCGTCGAGTTCTTTGTGCCCCGCTGCGTCGCGCGTATCGACCTCGACACGTTTCGATTTGGCCCCTCGTTTGAGTGTTTTGATATGAGCACCCGACTCGTGATGATCCTCGTGAGTGAAAATGTGCTCTTTGTGGGCGCGTGGCTGTTCTGGAGCTCGTGGCGGAGCGTTCCTAAATCGCTGGACGATCAGCTCGTCGCGGCCGAATCGGCGTTCAAGAGGGCGTTGTACGAGGCCGACTCGGGGAGTACTAGTAGTAGTACTAGTAGTAGTACCAAGAAGAAGAAGAAGGGGGGACACGAGACGAATGGTAGAACGTCCAAACAAGGGGGACCGACCGAGGCGTCGCCGCTGCTGGAGCAATCGCACAAGGCGCTGGCAAAGCAGTGGGACCCATGAACGAGCGGGTCATGTAATGTGGATATAATATGATAAAAGAGATATTCACTGGAAACATATACTAGTACTAGTAGTACTAGTAGTACTAGTAGTATTGGGGTTGGGTTGATTGGGCGATACGTATTCCATGATTACCACATACTACAGTACTACTATCTAGTCATAGTAGGAAGGATGCAAGCATTGATGGGACTGGAGTAATAATGTCATCCGACTAACTACCAGTAGAAACAACCTTGTCGATCATGTACAGTCGGGGCCAACGCCAGGCTGCTGAGATGGGGCTTGCTTTGATTTGCACATGTGGTGACAGAGGGACCCCACGCCAATGCAAAAGATGAGCGCGCAGCCCACGAGCCCAATGAACAGCGGGACCAACCCTTCGTTAAGAAAGCAATTCTCGCCACATTGCCGTTCATACCGGCACTTGCAAGTGGGAGTGGTCATCGTGTACATATTGGCGCATCGGACCGAGCCAAAATTGGGGTCTTTGTATGGGCAACAACACGTCGAAGTCCTACCACGCGAAAACTTAGCCAAAACAGTAAAAAAGCATATCACACAAGTACACTTGGGAACAGACAACCCCGTCGTTGATATCGGGCGAGCCCAAGGCAAATACGTTGGGGCAAGGGCTGCCAGTCTTGTTGGCACACGCGGCACACGCTGCCGTGTTGAATGCAGGGGGCTCTTGGTCCCAGTAAGGGGGCTTGAGCGCACCGATGTAGGCAAAGCAGGCGACCACGCCCGCCGCGAGCAAGACCAGACTCACCCGGGTGCACGTTAGGATTGCCATAGCGTGTCAACAGCCCAGTGAGGTTGTAGCCGGCGTGTGTCGGCTATATTTAGACGCCAACGATGTCTCCATGAAAAGGGGGATTTACCAGGTGAAGGCTAGAATTACCTTACCGAATCAGTGATGATTTGCATAATGGCCCCCTCGAGCTAGGATACACCCTTATGTTCCTATATGTATGGGGGGAACCCCTGATACTGCTACAGATGTATGTCTGGCCCATCCCCCGCGGTCACGGACATCACCCCTTTTGTGTGGAGTCAACATAACCTCAAATAAACTTGAAATGCAAACTGTCCCATTGTTTACCTTAGGAGTTGACCCCCCCTCAAGCTACAACACCAATAACGTTACTAGTACATTTGTAGAATTTGGATTGACTGTGTGGCTGTGACGGTAGTGTGTCGGTGAGAAATGTCGGGGCAAATAGTAATGTAATTTGGATGGTGTCAGTAACGTCAAGGGTTTTACATGACCTCGGGAACAATTAGCGTTGATCACTCATGCAAAATGAATGAGGCACAAACTTGCCACTACCGTTAACAGAGTACCTCTTGGACGATTACAGTATGATAAATTATAACTGTCCTGGGAAATACTGATCACTCATACGGTTACACTGTAGTACGTGCTGGCGCCAGCCCTTACCTGGCCGTAGAAATAGCAGCGGGGGCGTATTTCTCGTTTCTTCCCCCCCCCATTACTTTACAGTCCTCCAGAGAGTTCTAGTATTTCACAAACGGTATACTGCCGGTAAAAGACAATTCAGTTGGGTGGATGCAACTTGTTTTAAATTAGAGAAGCTATGTAGTAGAATAACTACTACAGACTGACTAGTTCCGCGAGAACTTCCGACTTAGGAGGACTCGGGAGAGTTTCGTTTCGGTGTTTCGCACATCGCCCCCCGCCGCGATTCTCTCGAAGGCATCCGTCGACAATGCACTTTGGGTACCCGCCATGTCGACTGCAGTAATGGCCTCGCTGAGTCCCCTTGGTGGAATGTGGTACGGCACAGCGTTGGCCGCCGCCGTGGTTCCTACAAAAGCCCTTTCCCTGTGAACTCTTGTTGCAGCCGTCCAGTTGGCAGCGCAGCCCGCCCCCATGTTTCTTGCAAAGCCGCTTGGATTTCACGGTGTTAGAGCATTGAGGAATCGAGAACCGCTGGCCCTCACCGTGCTTGAGACACAAGCCGCCGCTCTGGCAAGCATGCCGCTTGCAGAGCTTGACGCCTCGGTGCTTGGAGCAGTGTTCAGGACACAGGCTGTAGTCTGAGAAGATGTTGGGTCTCCTGGTGGTGTTGCTTTGTGTGAATAGCTGAGGTTTGATTGGGGAAGTGGTGGTAGACGTGGATACGAGGGTGGTGCAAGGCTGAGCGTTGTCATCGCAAAAGATGCTCACAAAGAGATGGAGATATCGTCGTGCGTTAGCGACGGCAACGACTCTTGCAACGAAAAAGTTGTTCCTGTCATAGTGTTGAGGATTGAAAAATGGTGAGATCCTCACACATGAATTGGGGTTCCCTGGATCCTTGGGCACTTATTTCCTCTATAATTCAAATGGGTATGTCTGTGTACACATGGTGCCTGCCACGACCATACTAGTATTTGTACTACAGGAGCAATTCACTCGTACAAGCAGTTGGCTTGCTGACAAAGGCTTGTGACTTCAGTTCCACATTGTAGCACTGCGGGAGGAAGCGTGTGTAGTTGAGGGCAAAATGCACAATGAATTAACTGAAGATCTACAAAGATCTCCTTATTCCTCATCACTATGAAATCTTCTTAGTCTACTTCACTACTTTCTACACTAATATGCACTTTTGTATACAATGGATGCGGGTGCGGTTGAGACATTAGAGTGATTTTGCTACGTGATATTTCCTGAAAAGTTTCACGATGAAGCCTTTTGATCTGATTATATTGGGAATTTCTTGATGAATATATTCTGTCAGAATTTCTGACTGGGAATACCTTTTCACACACAGTAGCCAATCAAAACACTTGAACATACAAATGACCAATTTCGCTTCATGGATGAATGGCATGGTCGGCACCAAACGTAGAGGAGCGATAGGTAGGACGCACTAGTAGATGATCGAGGATATCATAGGCGAGCAGTGGTATAGTGCCGAACGTAAACCAGCCAACTGATACATCCTATCCCCCAGTGTTCATCGACCACCTCAAAGCGGTCATGTTTGAACGTCGGCGCGATGCACACTACAGCATATAGGGATGTGCCCTACCGGTAGGTGCTCCAGAAGAGCCGCAACAACGCACATAGCGGCAGTTCTGCTTAAATTTGAATTTTTCCTATAGCAAAAGCACCTTCCCAACATGTTATTCCCCGAAGGATTTTCAGGGAAATTGTATTGAAAAATTCGTGTGGATTCTTGGTGCAAAATCACTCTATTGGGGAACTTCACTAGGCTAGCGATTCTAAGCCATACTTGCCCTTGAGACACATTCCCAGGCATGCATTAGCTAGGGTGCGTCATGAGCCAGGCACTTAGGAGCTAGGTGCGGGCATGGTGGTGGCAAGGCGTCACCCCACCTGTCACATCGCTACATTCATGTCTTGCTACACCTTGAAACGCCTTGACTCCAAGTCTTGGACGAGTTGCTTGAAGTGCACAACATGC
>NW_009798629.1:0-1413 GCF_000520075.1 Aphanomyces astaci
AGGGACGTCGTGGAGGCACAGATCTCGTCGTCGCACGTCTTGCATCGCACCAGCGGGGTGCGGCGGTGTGACGCGGTTATTGTGGTTACTATAATAGTACTACGTAGTACTCCGGAGTAATACATACGTAATCCAGAAAGTGATGCTATGTAACTATTGCGAGCAGAAATGCATCGCGTTTGAACTTCAAGCTTACAAGACGGTGTATTTGCGGGATGACGTACTACTAGTACGCCATCGTGCTAAGCTTACCAACACGCACTCGATTCGTTCTTGTGCACGGCAAGACACTACCAAGCCACCGATTTGGTCAGCCCATTGACACCACGAGCGAGTCGGCGATGGTGGAGGTGTACTTCATCCTTGACAAGAAGGTGCTGCTCCCGGCCGACAAGCTCAACGACATGGCCGCGTCCGGCAGGACCAAACACTTCGTCCCGCTGGCGGACGGCGGCGTTCACTTGACGCTCCACGTGACGACCAGCGTCCCAGCATCCACGTCGATGCTCCAACAACTCACGGCCAATTTGCGCGGGGCCCCGGTGCACCAAGTGTCGATTTTGGTTGTCGTCTCGTCCGTGGTACGTTGTATATATATTATACCCGACAGATTCCATTGGAATGGATGTAGTAGCTGTGACGTACAGCAGTACGGGACGACCCCGGAATCTGACTACACTACCACGACCACCACCACTGCTCCTACGAGAGCTCTTGGAGGCGTCAATTGTGTACGATAAGGTAGTGCATCGATTTCTGAACCACATTATCTACCAATTAGATAGCTTACATGGAAGGTCATGCCTTGTGATTGGACATGATAATATTCAAGCCTTAAAGTGACATTCATGAAGTTTGCATCATTTTTTTGCACAACGGCTAATCAAAATGTGCTCGTCACATGGTCAACGAAACTCACAGTAATCTTGGTTCCACAGCCTGGGTTCAAACGCATGAAGGAGATACTGATTCGATCTGCACAGTGAGGTGGGTAAGTGAGGACGGGTATCGCTACATGTTCGGCATGGTATCCCAAAGGGGGCTTCGATGTACCGAGGCCTTTCGAGAAGTAGATGTGAATTTAAATAAATCGTTGTATTATATTCTTACGAAGTTTAATGATGCTACATGGTGAACCAATTGACGTTGATAAAATAATGAAATTTTATTGTGATTTTAAAAATATTCCTTACTAAATCCAAGGTATTTGCAATGGTTCGGAAAATAGATTCGGCTCAAAGCCACAAGAAATACAAAGGATGCTCGACTTGGGCGATCACAGCGATGCGTGCGAAAGCGATGGGGCTGGGCGGGTGTAGAGGCGCCCAAGAGATGCGAGCTCGAGATGCAGGTGCTGGCTGTGGAAGTAGCCAAACAAAAAATCGATAACAACATCGCCAAGGTGAACAGGGT
>NW_009798629.1:2578-3288 GCF_000520075.1 Aphanomyces astaci
AGGGCGATGGCCAACGTGATTGAAATCTCCGAGGCGGAAGCGCAAGTGATCGTTGTGGACGGTGGAGTGGTGAGCAATACAACGACTAAGTGAAGCGACTTGGTTTATTCAAATGCATCGCAGATTGCAGGTGCTGACACGTAGACTGTATTACGTAGAAGAATTGTCTTGGATACTTTGAAACACAAGCCATTCATCAGGCCTACTTACCTCGGTCCTTCATCGCCAACGACACAAACATCTACAATAATACACTCTTGTGGACATTGCAGCACTATCAAGAACCCTACAGTACCGCTGGTGTATTTGTGTACTGCAAGAAAGGGATCCTACCAATGGTCCCCCATGCATCATGGTGGGGTACCGGCCGACTGCCACCGATCACAACCGTACTACTGGTTCGACGTGCCGTGCTTATGCTGATCAAGGTCGGTTTGACAGTATTTGAACCAATAGAAAGCCGTACATGTTAAATGTTAGTGCTACGATAACCGCCTCGTCCAATCGGATTGTCGGAAAAAGCACTGACCAATCGGATTTCAATCACTTGTCGGTCATCCAATCACGGGGCCGAATTTTGTCGGTTTTGTGTGTTTCTGTCCTATATACATGTGCTACAGAGAACCGAGGATGAACTCGCCCACAGTTGTACTTGACTTTTATCTTGGCTATTGTATGAGAGGTCCACACAGTTGGACAAAATTTATATT
>NW_009798629.1:4513-8489 GCF_000520075.1 Aphanomyces astaci
TGTATCTACTGTAACGTTACACTAACAGTGCTCAACAGCCCTGAGGGTGCTTCTCAGAATTGTATCGATTATAAAGAGGTTTTCTGCGACCCAACAATACTTCGAAGTGTACTGTAGTTGTCATATTATAGGCCAATGAAAACGTATCATATTGAGTGCCGGTCGTAGTCAGCAGAGCACCCCACAAGGGGGTGCTCTGCTGATTAGCTAATGAACTGTCGGACGTGGGATGCAGGCGGGTTTCGACCGGGTGGGCCGATGGGTGAGGTGAAGGATCTTCATCCGACTGGGTCGATCCTTGAACAGCCTGTCGCTCCGTGACTGTACCATAGTCAACTACCATGGTGGCTTGTGATCCGGCTTCATGTGTGGCTGCCATTGCGGCCGTTTGAGTGGATATCGTTTTAGGTGCAACGAAGGGTTGCGCTTTGAGACGCCAGTCGGCGAAGGACGCAAGGCCGTGTACCGCACAACTCTTAGGGGTGATCCACATGTCAGGGGGCATGAGGATAATTCGTGCCGATTGGACGTTAGGGTTGTTACAACGTTCAACTGGATGGTCCAACGCTGCACATTTGCGATATGGCATATTGCCAGAGTCCTGAAAATGGTAGATGCCAACCTTGACCGTGCCGATCGCGATGCGCGTTCGACCAGCCAAGGAGGAAGGGATGTGAGGGGTCCCAGTGACGACCAGGAATCTGTTGACATCTGATTCCCCGCTGCCCAGGTTTTGTGCTTGGTCAATGCTGCGGATGTCGATGTCCAGTGCTGTCAAGAGTTCCCATATCTGAAGGGCTTTGATGTTGGTAGGCACATGAAGGAGCCGGAAACTGTAAACCATGCTTTGTTCCGTCGCTGCGGTATCCAGTGCCGTGAGAGGGTCTTCGGGCCGGCGATAATGACGGAGAGTCGTTGGTTGGCCACGGAGGGGGATGAGGCGGTCTCGCCAGTGGGCTGCTTTGACTTTTGAGTTAAACAGAACGATGAGCTTGCGTCCTTCAGGGTGGATGTGACATGAGTGCAAGTCTCCGCGGAATTTGTCGCATTCCGTGACTGCTGCCGTGTAGGTCTTGGGGTTGGCAGGGAAGAACTGACGTCCAAGCGCTGGGCTTGTCACGTCTGGGGAAATCTTCATGGATGCTTTGAGTGGTACTTGCAAGTAGCCATAGTGCACTCGCATCTGATCACTAAAGATGGCGATTTCGTCGGGTGGGAGAATTTGCTTGATAAAGTTGGGTGGGTGATCCAAAGTGAGCTGGCCCAGAATGATCGAGTCCAGAATCATTGTCTCGTATGCTGTAGGTGGGCGAAACGGTGCCATCCCTGTAAGACATGGTGTCTTGCAGTACGCGTGGGCTTCAAGTTGAGTTGGATCCGATGAAGTGTCACGGTGTTTAACTGGTGGATAGCGGGTGTGAAGGTTGCGGACGGAGTCCGCAAAGGTATGCGTGGGTTCGTTTTCCTCCCGAAGACTGTCCGTTGGGCAGTCGGAGGGCCGGTGTCATGGGGGCCTCGCGTTGCGGCAGTTGGGGACGGGAGTGCCGGTGGTAGGTTTTTGCGTTTGGTGACCTTCGGGCTAAGCCTCGGTGATCGAGGGCTGCCGTTCTGTAACTTTGGGCGTTTAGACTTGCGCTCCTGGAACGGGTTGGGGTTATTTTGGACTGCCTCCTCGAAGGGAGTGTGGTGCAAGGACTGCTCGAGCGGTCCGCCGCCATTCAAGTTGGTGTGTCGCTGGTCATCCGGGTATTTATCCGGATACGCTCAACCACTCAAATTTGGGAATGTCACGAGCGTTGATGAAGATCATGGGCGTCAAGCATTGCATGACGACGGCGGGTCGAGCGCAAAGTGATGGAGCCACCGAACGACAAAATCGGACCCTCGAAGATGCTTTGAGATGTCAAGTCTCATACTTGGGTCACGACTGGTCAGAACATCTTGGAACCATCGAATATACACATTAAGGCCTAGTTCAAGCGTCAACGGGGTTAACACCATTTGAAGTGGATACGGGAAGAAAGTTACGCAACCCAGCGCTGAACGAGATCGAGGCACTAAACGAGTATGCAGAGAACTTCGCGGAACACCACAAGGAACTCGTGCTCATGGCACTTGATAACCTGGAGAAAGCACAAGATCGACGGAAGAACTACTACGACAAGAAGCGATCGTTGGTAGAGTTCAAGGAAGGCGAAGATGTGACGCTGGCGACGCGAAACATCCGTTGAAGCATGCTCAAGTCAAAAACAAGAATGAAAAGGCGAGGCTCGTGCCACGATTCATTGGGCCGTTCAAGATACAAGAAGTTGTGAACGCCAATGCGATGCGGTTGAAGCTGCCACGAAGCATGAGCAGGCTTCACGATGTCTTCAATGTGGATCGCTTGAAGCATCATGTTCAAAACCCAGAACGATATCAAGGAAGACAAATACCTAAAGCAACTCCTATCATTCTCGACAACGCGGGAAATGAACTGCACATCGTTGAAGCGCTGTTGAAGTAACGACAGTTCAATCGGAGGAAAGAGTACTTGGTCAAGTGGCATGGTTTGCCCGAACACGAAGCAACTTGGGAGCTTGAGCGCAGCAACACGCATGTTTCCCATTTCAAAAGATTGCTTGAAGACCTGCGTTCAAGAATCCAAGCTGCCAAGTCGACAACCGGGGCAGGATGTAACGATGACAAGGTTGCTGACCAAGAATACAGCTCCGTTAACAAAACAATGGCAAGGCTGTCGAACAAGCTAAAGATTATTGCACCATTAACGGGCAAGGCCGTTGAAGAAGCCGTAGAGAAAAACATTTACTTGATGTAGTTATAGTGTACATTTTCGTAGTAAGTAGTTTAAGACGACAATCTAATCACTTTCCAACTTACTCTGTGAAGCTCGCTACCGTTACACACAAGTAGCTGTGCAGCTGCTTCAACCCCGTCCTCAAGTCAAGACCCCACGACGGCGTCCCAACTGTCAAAAGTCCCAACGTCAATACCATAGCAAACAGAAACGAAATCACGACTCGACAATGAAATCGGTGCGCTTTGCCATCGACTCTGACGATACCACTCCCTCGGCACCGGCCCCATCGACGGCGTCTACTTCGACCATGGCGCGCCAACGCCAGAACAAGCCATCTTGCGGTCCCGTGCGCAGTTGGTCTCTTCCACCGCTTTGCTCGTCGGGGGACGAAAGTTCCATGCCACGTTCAGGCAACGACAACAGCAGTCGGCCGCTGGTCGCTCCAAAACACGCCCCTCGAACGACTAGCGGCGGGTCACCCGGGATGAAGGGGTCGCCAGGCGGTGTTGAGCGAGTTTGAAAACGCCATGCATGCCCACCGCGACAGGGCCATGACTTGTGGTTGGACGATTAGGATATTGAAAAGACGACGTCGGACGAAGCGACACGACTCAAGACGTACGCGGAGCGCCAGGAAATCCTCAAGGCCTGCGCGGAAGAGAGGAAGTGGCAGGTGGAAGCTAAGCTGAAGGCTTTGCATGCCCCAAAGACCCAAGCGTACAAGGACCAAATGGCTCGGCGGCAAGCAGAGGAGACGATATGGTTAGCAAATGAATGGGCCAAGGCGGAGACGGAAGAGGCGGTCGAGCTAGAGCTGGCCAAAGCTCTCTGGGCCAAGGTGGAAACCTACCTCATGAAACTGGAGGAACGACGGCGGCTCATGGAGGCGGAGTTGGCGGCGATGCGTGCCGACAAGAAGCGGGGCATGGCACTTGAATGAGACGAGGAATTCGAGGTACTGCGGAAGGACGTGGCGCGGCTCGCCTCGAGAACAAAAAATCGATAACGACATCGCCAAGGTGAGCCAAACAAAAAATCGATAACGACATCGCCAAGGTGAACAGGGTGTGGTCTTATCGCCGCCGCCCATGCCCAAGAGTCGACGCAAGAAGCAGCCCGCCGTCGTACAGAAACGGGGACGAAGTACCGACAGTAGTAACAGCAGAAGCGCCGACG
>NW_009798630.1:0-4802 GCF_000520075.1 Aphanomyces astaci
GGATAATTCATTCTCTTTGAATTTATTTCTGTGTGCGATATTGGGTTACAAAAGTATTTGAGTATTAGAGTAAGTTGAACTTGATTTTGATTGGCTCGTGCACCCTGTCCATAAATTGGCGCATGTCCATAAATTGCCTCGTTACGTTATCGATTTTCCTTTATGCTGGATTTTTAATGGTGATCAAGTATAGAAAAATACCACTGATTTACGAAACATTCACGAAACACTGGATTAAGTTATACTCAGTGGGAGTTGAAGAATTTTTGAAACGCACAAATTCAGGTTCTTTGAGCGTCACAAATGCATGGCGATATCGTCTCAAGTTGGAGGTGTGATCGTCATTGTTAGTGTCCAAGGGTCAAGCGTACGAATACAACATTGCCTGAACTACTGTACAGTGAACCGAGTAGGAACTGGCGCAGTGTGTCACCAAGGATATTTGATTAAATTCGATGCATCACTGAAAGCAATCAATGTTGACCAGTCATGAATGATCTGTATGATTCGCTTCGATTGGCCAATTTAAAAATAGATAACTGGTTTCGATTGGTGAATTCAAAATTCGTGCAGCACACTTCCACGACTGTCACCCCATTTTCGGGGAGGAGAAGGATGTTGTTGTGATAGGCGGCACACCAGTCATTCCATAGTTGTCGAAGGGTGAGCGCTCGCACGAGTTGCCAAGCTTGGTGGCCTAGATGGTCCTGGGCAATCCCGTGGGTGGACCAATTCGCCGAGCTGGTAAGCCATGGCGCCGGAGGGAGCTGGGCGCCTTGGAGAATTGAAGCGATGAATATGGCGGGGTCTGGGATGGTGGGTCGGGGTAAACCATAGGTCGAGCACGTGCTGCCAGCGAAGTTGGGCTCGGGGGCACAACCAGAATGTGTGGGCTGGGCCATCCGTGGCTGGACAGAAAGGGCATCTGGGTGGGATAGAAGAGGTTCGAAACGGGAATGCTTGATGGTGCCACTTGTACATAAACCATTGTAATGCCCCGGGTAATTGCGTGACTTTCCCGCCTGGTTCCCAAAGCACAGGGTCGTAGTCCAGATCAGTGACACAGCAGATACGAGTTTGACGCCTGGTGTATTTAGAGTCCGATGGAGGTGGGGGGTGGAGGGTATTCAGAATGGTTGGGCTGAGTCTCTTGACAGTCGAGATGGCTCGGCGGAAGTTGACCGGAGGAGGAGCTGCAGGGAAAAACATACGTCGGAGAGGGGCCCGGAAGGTCGCTTGGCAAGTGAGGCCCATACCTATCGCGATCATGTATAGGTATTGTAGATGTGCGTGCATGGGCGGCTGGGGGGGGGCGGGGGGTGAATGACCACGTTGTGCCAGTCGTGGTGGAGGAAAATGCCGCTGCAAAGGAGTCCCTGTGAGAGCGACGGAGCGGCTTGTTATTGTGATCGCGGATCCATGTGTGATTGTGGAGTTGGCCGTGCCAGAGATGACGTCGCTATTCGGCGGAGGTCCCGTGGTGCAGCTCGCCTTGGAGTTGGACCGCCGCCGCTTGCGACTCGGGCGGCATGTGACAGTGGCATATGTGATTGCACTACCAAGTACCAAGGTTTAAACAAATGAATGTTTGGGATGCGTACAACATACATACATCCAGCTCTTGTCATTAGACAGATATCGCAAACGTAAGTTCTATTTTATCCGCAACCTATCCTCTCAAATTCGATAAGGATATAACTGAACCTGTAATAAATAATTAAAGCCGCTGTAAAATTTGCCAATTTTGCAGCGGATTTCCCATTTGCTGTATCCGCTTTCTGGTGTAACTGGATGCGCTTGTGTTTTGTTTGATCATACTGGTATACCATCCATGGCGACAGCCTGGGATGGCGAGGTGAGTCGCATTAGAGCAGGCCTCATAAAAGGTGCGAAATCCCAGTTTTAACAAAAATATGCTAAAATTGGGAATTCGCCGAAAAAACTCACTATTTCTGGGATTTTTGTCCAAATAGTCAGAAATGTTATTGATATTGATATTACGCTGTAAAGTTAAAATTACTCAGCGGGCACTTAATGGCCTCGGCCGCGTACTAGCTGCATTGGCAGCTAGCGGACTTAACTACTTGCAAACCTAGTTGTGGTTCCAGGGGATAAGGAGGCTTAGGCCGCTGGTGGAGGTATCCCTGGGTCCGGAGGCAGGCGTGGTGGCCGAAGTGGAGGGTCGGCGTAGCCTACACGAGGGGGGAGGGCGGGGGGTAGTGAGGACATCCTTTGAGTGTGCCATTGTAGTGTCTTGGCTGCAAGGTGAGCCCTGCAGGCACGGATGCGTCGATCATGGCCCATGGGGGCAGCATCATGGTAGCGGCGTTTGAGCCGGATGTTGTTATTTACCTCGGTGAGGAGGGGTAGTTCCCCTGCGGTGCATATGTGGTCCACATTAGTAGTGCATGTCGATTGCCAGTGGCGACGAAGGGCGGCCCAGTGCGCCTTGAACCATTGAGTATGGAGACGAGGAGCGCGGAGGTGGGTGAGGGCGGCTGCCCAGGCTCGTGTGGTGTGTGTCATGGTGGGGAAGATTTTCCAGCCGGAGGTAGCTTGGTACATGGCCGGAAACTGTGTGGTGAGGTATGCGCGTCTGTCAAGGGCATAAACGTCGTATGTGGGGATGGAGGATTGGACCCAGTGGAGGCAGTGTGTGGGGGCACTAAGTAGTCGTGGGATGGCCGACGTGGTAGTTTCTTCTAGGCGGAGTTGAGTGGTCGGGGGAGGCCGTCGGAGGCAATGGGTAGCGTCGATTAATGTGAGTGCTGATGTCCAGTGCTGCTGGGCAGAGGCGAGTAGGGCTACTGTGTTGCCAGTGGTGATGAAACCAATGTGGATTGCGGTGGGATTGCCGGAAGCGAGTTTGCCCCAGGTTGGGGTAGGGCTGTGGTATATGGAGAAGACGTGACGGAGTTTGATCTGGCCCGAGGAAATGGTGAGGAGCCATGTTGTTTGGAGCTGGTCAGCCATTTTATGGTCGCAGGAGCCATCGTGTACGACAAACCAGTAGGTGGCCGGTGTTTGGTGAGAGGTAGCGGCTTGTATTGCCGTGGTTAGGAAGCGCCACCAAGTGGAGGTGTATGGGTTGTGTGTGGCACCAATCCACCAGTGATGGTTTGTTGGGGGGCGGGGGATGATGCAGTGGGGGGAGTGTCCAAGTGGGCCCTGAAAAGTAGCACCATTGGGGCCGCCCATCCACTGACCGAACGAGAAGTCGCGTGGTGCAAGCAGGGGGGTGGAGCGTAGGGCGGTGTGATATAGCCAGCGCGGTAGTAGCGATCCAAATAGTCAGAAATGTTGTTTTATTGTCTTAACATATGTTATTATCGGCGCGTCAAAAATCATCCTCCTCGGTCCTCGGCCATCTCGTCTTCGGCGCGGAACATCAGGCCGCCAATCATATCGTCAACAATCGTAGGCGGGTGAGGGAAATGGTCATATTAGAACGAACTCCATCAAGCTGATGCCTATAATCGAAATGCTACACGATCGGATCAGTTCATACTTCACCTGGTTGACAGAAACCTTCGTCGTCGCATCTTCGCTGGCGATTTGGTCGTCAACCTTGCTCCATGGAAGCGCACTTCTTCGAAACAAGAAACCGTTTCATTCTTTTTATCATGGCATGAGTAGAATTTTTATAAACAAGACATCAAAACGATATTATGTGACGCTATATGTGGAAGCAAATACTCCGGAGTATGATTAACAAAGTTGGATAACTTGGATGTTATATTTGAGACAGCCACTTTCAAAGCCACATAACTAGAGTCAATGTAAATCGAGCAACCCGAGACGCAATCTGTGTGTTCACAAGCATTATCTCTACATAATGACGTATCATATAGAGGTCGCTATGAGCTATATTCATCGAGATATTTACTTACAACGTAGGTTATATTTGTGTTTTTTGCTACTTTGAGGACACATCACTCATGCTAAAATGTTGCAATCACCATATTTCTAGCTTTGAACGATAGCCAGCAACTAAGTTTGCAATATCTACATTCATTACACCGCTCGTAGACAAGCTGCTGAGGCCGACAAAAGCTGGAACTATGGTGCAAGTCACCTAAAGACTACAAATAAATGCCTTGACTTTCGACAGCTATTCCAACTTTCTATTGATGTTATTTAGGAAAATATACCGTAGTAACGATTGAACTGGACAAGCCCAACAGAAGTTACGGTTCAGATTTTCGATTGGTGAAAAATTGATCGGGTAATCGGGTAATAGAATTTTAACCAACAAACCTTTTTTTGTACGGAGATATATGGAACCAGGTACATTTTGGCCGAAAAGGAGTATCAAGTATATCTTGGTCTTCGTATACAGCACTTATCCGTACGAACGTTTTCATTGTATCCGGATTATTCACAATGTTTAACCTAATTACCGGGTAAAAAACGTAACGAATAATGATTTAACGTCAACATTTCGTGGGTTTAACTGAAAGAACCGAGGCGTTTAAGAGTAAAACGTCTCCTCCTGAGGATGGCCGATCTGTAGTCTTTAGATGACGCACTCTGGTGCCGATTTTGGGGAAGTTCCATAAAATTGGGATTCTGCACAGCCTTAAATTTGGGATATCGCAGCCTATTTTTAGCTTTTCCCAGGTTTAGGAGGCCTACCTGGGTTTGAGTCTCCTTGTTTGCCTGCGCCGCGCCTACCCATCAACTTGTCGTAAAACCCCGCGACATTCTGGTGGAGCAGCAGGGTAGGCGTTTGCAACGGAATCAAGGAAGAAATGTCGACGGAATCCTCTACTGTAGCAAGCAAGGCTACGCGTTATTCCCGC
>NW_009798631.1:0-2034 GCF_000520075.1 Aphanomyces astaci
CATGTAGCCACGGTGCGGAGGCACGAGCAGACGGCCGTGGGCAGAAGCATCTTGGACCGTCATGGCCATGATCAAGGCCACCGGAGTTAAGAACGAGGTTGACTTCATGTCGAGTGACTAAAATTGAAAATGTTAATTGTTTGGTTTGGTGCGTTGATCAACTTGATGGATTTGGAATCGAGTCGGTTGCGTACATTTTTTACCAACCGTAATGGGTACATCTTGTTTAGTGCGAATTACGTATTGCGAGATTTCGATTGGGTGGGGTCCGGATATGCGTACCGGTACCGAGTCTACATATCGATGCCAAGGACTGGTCTAACAACCCAACCAAGTGACAGCATATTTTGGCCAAAAAGCCTGTCGAAAAAGTCAAGTAGTGAGAGTGGTTAGGGTGACTTTTCAAAAGCACACTGATCGGTACTACACTACAGTACAGTACTGTACTGTACCTTTTGGACAATTTCCGGAGAATTGTCGCACAACGCCACGTTTGAGGAATCCTCAAAATACCCTAAATAACACGATGGGGTCCTGCAGCCTGAAAATACCCTAAATAACACGATGGGGTCCTGCAGCGAGCGCGTGGATAAGAGATAGCGCCATAAGACGCTGCAGCGGGAGCCTGGTGACCCGAAGTAAACGTGCATAGTGTACTTCACGCCACTAGCCTCCTGCAGCAGCGCTTTTGTGACAGTCAGCCTACACTACAACGCTCCCATAGTTGTGTGCCCTTCCAATTGATCCTGCCTGGGTCTTATTTGGAGCTGTTTATACATGATATCTTGAACTTGTAATTACATCGTACGATGCGGAAAGGATATTTCTCGTTTGCGACTCCAATGGAAGGCATTGGGCGGCTAGGACACCCAGCACGTCCAAGTCCATTTTCAATTGGTTCTTGACGGCAAATTTCATAATGAAGTTATTGGAAGACTGTGATTGGCTATAAACAAATCCACGTATCCAATCAAAACCAATTATACCTGGAAATCAAAAATTGCAGAGAAGTTTGCGCGGAGGCCATGCTGCTCCTTCGTGGCTGTTTGCTGTGCTTTGGAGGTACCTAAACTGACAACTAGCATTGTGATAACGAGAGGAGATGATATACTGGTGAATTGCCCGTCGGTGTCGCTCGTATCAATGGCGAGCAACTCCACTACAGAGTAAACCAAGGCTAAGAGTTCAACCAGAGTCCTCAACCATGCAAGCAGTCGCATTCAGCTGGCAATACAACGTATGGTTTATGATCCTCCCTTGCGTGTTTACATGTGTGCAATGCGATTTGGTGTGAATAACCAACCAGTTGACGGGCTCGACGACTACTGGTAGTTATGCATGTACATGTACAAGTATGTGCTAGCTAGCTATTTGGGTCAGAGTGGCGCTGGGGGGATGCTACAAGTCGATTATTGTGAAGGGAAGGGGGGGTAGTTAAGGGCTATGGAGGTGTAGGGGATGCAGTCGCTGCTATCCTGGCGATCTTCATACACTATAAGCTAGTCATGATGTCGTGAATGGTGGCTCTAACCTCGTAGAATGGTGGTTGTGTGCTTTCACATGTAGATAAGCTACAAGCACAATCGTTGTGGAGGGGACAGGAGGCTGTGGGGGGTTATAAGCGATGTAGGGGTTGCAATCGATACAGCTGTAGCGATTTACATGCACTATGAGCAAGTCGCACATAGTGGCTGAATCCTGTGCTTTTAGGTGTGGATTCACCGCCACTCTAACCCAATTGCTAGCATTTACACGAATAATGTAACGGGGTCCGGATAACATCCGGACACGACATCCCGCCAGTTCCAATCCTGACCAGGGCCGACACTAGAACCACATGTTATGGAACCGCTTCGCCAATTGTACTCCGTAACGCGCCTGCTCGACCAGGGGCGGTATGTAATTACTTCGCTCAACGCTTCATACCTCGTGCTTCGACCGATCTTCTTCGAAGTTCGGTCCTCGTCTTCCTACACAGCCCTTGTTATCCGGATTCCCCAGGGGAGGGACGGATAAATCCTTGCGGAAATAATC
>NW_009798631.1:4645-6600 GCF_000520075.1 Aphanomyces astaci
TATTGGAAGACTGTGATTGGCTATAAACAAATCCACGTATCCAATCAAAACCAATTATACCTGGAAATCAAAAATTGCAGAGAAGTTTGCGCGGAGGCCATGCTGCTCCTTCGTGGCTGTTTGCTGTGCTTTGGAGGTACCTAAACTGACAACTAGCATTGTGATAACGAGAGGAGATGATATACTGGTGAATTGCCCGTCGGTGTCGCTCGTATCAATGGCGAGCAACTCCACTACAGAGTAAACCAAGGCTAAGAGTTCAACCAGAGTCCTCAACCATGCAAGCAGTCGCATTCAGCTGGCAATACAACGTATGGTTTATGATCCTCCCTTGCGTGTTTACATGTGTGCAATGCGATTTGGTGTGAATAACCAACCAGTTGACGGGCTCGACGACTACTGGTAGTTATGCATGTACATGTACAAGTATGTGCTAGCTAGCTATTTGGGTCAGAGTGGCGCTGGGGGGATGCTACAAGTCGATTATTGTGAAGGGAAGGGGGGGTAGTTAAGGGCTATGGAGGTGTAGGGGATGCAGTCGCTGCTATCCTGGCGATCTTCATACACTATAAGCTAGTCATGATGTCGTGAATGGTGGCTCTAACCTCGTAGAATGGTGGTTGTGTGCTTTCACATGTAGATAAGCTACAAGCACAATCGTTGTGGAGGGGACAGGAGGCTGTGGGGGGTTATAAGCGATGTAGGGGTTGCAATCGATACAGCTGTAGCGATTTACATGCACTATGAGCAAGTCGCACATAGTGGCTGAATCCTGTGCTTTTAGGTGTGGATTCACCGCCACTCTAACCCAATTGCTAGCATTTACACGAATAATGTAACGGGGTCCGGATAACATCCGGACACGACATCCCGCCAGTTCCAATCCTGACCAGGGCCGACACTAGAACCACATGTTATGGAACCGCTTCGCCAATTGTACTCCGTAACGCGCCTGCTCGACCAGGGGCGGTATGTAATTACTTCGCTCAACGCTTCATACCTCGTGCTTCGACCGATCTTCTTCGAAGTTCGGTCCTCGTCTTCCTACACAGCCCTTGTTATCCGGATTCCCCAGGGGAGGGACGGATAAATCCTTGCGGAAATAATCCGGGGAAGCCGGGGATCGAACCACGCGAAAGGACACTTGGCAATCCAAGTGTCTTGAATCACTGGCTCTGCGACATCCGCAGCAACACCATTCATTTGACATGAATTGCATGACTGGCGCGCAGCCGCGCGCCAAGGAAACCAGCTCAGAGATAGCTAGTTCTTCAGTTAACAATATACCTTGTTCTACACACCTTCCTCTGTGCGCCCCATTACAAATAACTTGGCGTTGTGCTCCACACACAGCTGTACGTAACTTTCACGCAAAGTCATATTGCTCACACATAAGTACAAAGGAAAATCACAGGGCTACGTCAAATTGCTAGCTCAACTGCTGGCATGGTTCAGGACTCTAGAATGCTTGTCTTGCCTTACTAGCAGAAATGGATTTGGTCATCGTTGATGCGAGCAACAACGACGGGCTAATCCTCTAGTATACTGTATCAGCACCTCTCGTTATCACTGTGTTAGTTGTGAATAAGGTACCTGCAATGCAAGGCTAGTTAGTGCATCAGTCAAGCAATACGACACAGCATGTATGCTCTTGTTCAACACCCTCATCTTCCAGAAATATTGCGTTTTGATTGGATAGATATTTACTTTTTATGGCCAACCACACATTTCAATGTCGTCATTCTTCAATTTGCCACCTCACACACACTGCTCACTGGGTCCACGGGTATGTAAGTGATCGATCCCCTTGCGTATTCAGTCATCCGTTGGTACCGCAAGCAAGGTCCATTCTATATCTAGGCAGTACATATATATCGACTATAGAAGATGTCTTACAGAAGCAGCACGAAACACGACCCACGCACGATATACGCGGAACTTTGGCGGCTTGTGGC
>NW_009798631.1:6781-11143 GCF_000520075.1 Aphanomyces astaci
GCCACAAGCCGGCAAAGTTGCCATAGGAGTATGGTAGCATGGAGTGCAATTCACACGACTGCTCCAGGCCACGAGGCCTAGAGCAATCGTTCGAGGTTTTGTCCCATGTAGCTACGTACTCGCAGTAACACCAGTACAGACTGATTCACGTCCCCTTCATGCCATCGGTGGTTGGTAATAGGGCCGACATTAAGTTTAAGGTATTTCGTGCTTTCTCTACCCTTAGTCCGATGATTACCATAACCGAAAAAGTCACCCTAACCACTCTCACTACCTGACTTTTTCAACAGGCTTTTTGTCCATATGACTCCCACTGCACCTAGGGAATTGCTGCACCAAGTTTCACACTCCTGCAACCATCCTAATGCTGGTTCCGCCGATAATGTTAGGAGCTTTCTTGGAGCGTGCTGGAGCAGCAAATGGAGAAGTGTAGAAAAAAACAATAAATAAAATACCTGAAGACCCCAAGAAGTCGGCTGAAAACATCAAAGGGACGTCTGGTATCGTTATTTAAAGTAGTAGTACCATTGTAGCATTGGTTGTGGATTCTAGACGGAAACGGTAAAGGCGCGGCTTAGAGAACTCCACCCGTGGGATTTATCGAATGAGATTTATTCGGATAATGTACGGATAACAGCGTGATTTAATGGAGTCCCAGGGATAAATCTCAATTTCCCACCCATGAGATTTATTCCGATTCAAACACACAGGCCGCCGCACTCTGACTACATGCAGCTGCTACCATCTGCGGCACCAAATGAAACCCACATGACGACTGTCACATCACATTCAATCAAACGTTAAAATCTATCATGTCGAAGCGCATGCCGCAGTTCGTCACCGCAAATTATCTCACTCGTCACTAAAGAGGGCAAACCCTTGAGCTTATCGATTATCACAGCATGCGTATTCTCATACCACGAGCCAATTGTGACGTGGACTCTGACAAAACAATCTACATCTACGTGGTGCTCACTAATTCGTTTACCCTGCTGATGCCGCCGTCACCGCCCTCACAATCGGCGTCAGCAAGGGTGGACACATGGCCATTCGACGTAGGGCTATGATTTTTTACCGGTGGCGTTCAGAGGTCCAATTAAGCATCGACAGGGGTTATCGTACATGTGCACAGTTCACTGTGACGCCGCCGTCCCATCACGTCGACGTTGCTCCACCATGTCGAAATTGCGCGTTGAGTTCAATAAAATGGTAATTTAATGTATATTATGTGATGGAACTTCATTTTACTATACCAAATATTGATTTGGGTAATTATTTTGATATTACTATGAATCGGATAACGTTATTGTAGGGGTCTGTCTGGATCGGGCACTGTGAATACAAATCGTAATATAAATATAAAATAATATTCAATTCGAGAAAGTAAAACTACTGGCTTTTAAATACAGAGAAGCGCTCGTGATTTAGCACCAATCAGATTCAAAAATACTTTACATGAGAAAAGACACATTTGAAGTCAGGCGACCAATAGAGAAACGGTCATGAATAAAACCTATACGTTAAACCCATAACATAATATCTTGATTGATTAAACGGACTAGCATGAATCTGATGGATAAATCGAGGCGAAAAAGTCCTATTATAGAACTTTCTGGGGTCAGATTTATGTGTGGATCTTTCAAATATAAATCTGACCCCTATAAAACCTGCCGGTGGGAGCAATAAGTCCGGGGTGGTTCTATCTAAGGGTTATCCGTATAAATATGAGCTTTAACTCCGACTGGTGGAGTTGCTCTTAGGCTGTCCATGAAACATCAAGGTGATCGTCTCGCCTACAGACAAGCCAACGACGTCTGAAAGCTTGTACAGCATTGCGAGGAGGATATGTAAAGGGAATCGGCTCTTAGTGTTAGCTATAATAGCTATATTGATAGCCCAGTGAGTAACACAAAATGTACGTGACTTGGCGTCGCGCATTTCGCATGTCATATCTCGGGAACGAGGGCGAATTGTGAGGCAAATTAACTAGTACAATTCCCTCATTAAAACAGTTCCACTGTTGTTTGACCCGAAATACTGTTTCAATGAGGTTTATATGGAACTTTGTATGATCACACCACCTCACCTCTACAAGGGGGTAATTGCATCTCAGTGGTTAGCGATAGCTAACCACTAGCGATGCAGTTAACCCCGGAGATTTAGCATCGTATATACTCACCGGGGGTAGGACAGAGTCCCAGGTTACAGTGCTAACGTTACTGGCGAAAAGGTGTATCCAAATGTAAGAATTCCCTCATTGAAACAGTATTTCGGGTCAAAACAACAGTGGAACTGCTTTAATGAGGGAATTATTCGAATTTACTACTATAGTATCAAAGAGGATATATCAGGCTTTAGATTCCACCAATCAGAAGCGATAAATACACATATTTAGACAAAATGGACCAATTAGCAGTGTTACCGAACAACTAGTATTTCAGACCAGAGTAGTACTCCGAGTATTCCCCAAGAAAAGGTAGGTTTAGACCTCCAGCAGGTAGTAACTACCTGCTGCCAGAAAATTCCTCTAGCCTCTGCATTGTGTTCGTGAGCCTTTTACTGGTATTTTCCCTGGTTGTCCACCAACAGACTGAAATGACACCACATGTACCCATGTGCTTTTGTGATGTCAACTCAAATGTTTTCACGACTGTCATCACCAATGTACAGTATTGGTTCTATACGTATACCCGTATTACGTGTGTAGTACTGTAGTATAAACGTAAGCAAGGTACTGTACTCACTGGTACTGTACGTACTACAGTACTAGTATTAACGTACAAAATGGTACAAACACCTAACGACTGGCTATTCACGGATGAGTGCTACACGTACATATTAATATTAGTGTGGTAAAATAGTGTCTAGGGTTACCCCATTTGACGTATAGAATTTTACGAGCTTTCGTCATTATTAGTACCGTGGGGTGATTTTGTCACAGACCAGCCCCTAAACCAGCCCCCTTACAGACCTGTTTGGATTTGCCATCACTCCAACATATGCATTTCAAATAATTATAGCCAATCGTGTTTACTCATGTGACATAAATCGAAAAGATACCATGCCCACACCACCGCATCACACACACCTTTACGGAACGTGTATCCCACGAGCGCATGTAAAAGTTGTCCAACCTTTCTTGCCCTACCTTCGTCAAGCTAGACAACACGCCATCTCATTGTTCATTTCACCAACACTAGCAAGCATGAAGTCAACCGCGTTCTTAACTCCGGTGGCCTTGATCATGGCCATGACGGTCCAAGATGCTTCTGCCCACGGCCGTCTGCTCGTGCCTCCGCACCGTGGCTACATGGGCAAACTTCCCCAATTCAGTGCTCTTGTTCCCACCAACTTCGAAGACCATGGCCTCAACGCTGGCGGCATTGGCCAAACCAGGGGCGGCAACCACGGGATCTGCGGCGACAGGTACTCTGGAAAGCGCTTGCACGAGACTGGCGGTAAATACGGCAAGTTCCCCCAACATCGCGAAAAGGTCATCGGGGCCTGCTACGCCCCCGGGTCCACTATGGACCTTCAAGTCCAGATCACGGCAAACCACAAGGGGTACTTTGAGTTTGGGCTGTGCAAACTGAACTCGCTCGACGACAAGGAAACGGAAGATTGCTTCAAGACGCTTGTCCAGCCCAACGGCGAAAAGGACTGGCAATTGCCAGCGGGGGCCAAGACCTTCAACATGCAGTACATGCTCCCCGATGGCGTGTCGTGCGACGGCGACTCCCACTGCGTGCTTCGGTGGCACTACGTCGGATGGAACAACCCGGATGTGGGTATCGACGGCCAAGAGCAGTTTTGGAACTGCGCCGACATTTACGTGAGCAACACGTGCGGGTCCAGCCCGTCGCCTAGCTCGTCCCAGTCCACGCCTAGCACGTCCACGCCTTCGACGTCCAAGCCGGCCATGACCAACGACCCCAAACCCACTGCCCCCTCGTCCAGCACTGACACCCCTGTGACCACGGACACCCCTCCGTCCACCTCTGGCGCCCCCCAGCCAGTGGACCCCCAGTGTGGCGGGTGCACCAACTGCTACTTCGCAGGCAACAATGGGTGCTTCATTGGGTGGAACAAAGAGCAATGTGACTCCACGGGTTGGTACAAGTGGTGCGGTGCTGGCGGCAGCAATCCGCCGCCATCGCCGTCGAACGCTCCCAATCCTTCGACTACCTCCAGCCCCAAGCCTTCGCCTACCTCCAGCCGCAAGCCTTCGCATGCCTGCAGCCCCAAGCATACCCCTTCCAGCAGCCCTAAGCATACCCCTTCCAGCAGCCCCAAGCATACCCCTTCCAGCATCCCCTCCACGACTAAGCAACCGACGCTGTCCCCATCACCTGGAACTCCTGG
>NW_009798632.1:0-4740 GCF_000520075.1 Aphanomyces astaci
TTTGGATGTCAACGTCAAGGACGGCAAAAACACTCTTTCGTGCCAGAAGTTCTTTCGAGTTCGGGTGTGCGTTGGCAGTCAGGGTCCACGAATTCGTCAACTTTCGATGCACTGGCATGTTGCACGAGCTGTGTGGGGTACGTGCACACTCGGAAAGCACGTCGTAGAGCCAAAAACACTGCCTCACGGGGGTCAAACGCGGCAAAAACACTCTTTCGTGCCAGAAGTTCTTTCGAGTTCGGGTGTGCGTTGGCTGTCAAGGTCCACGAATTCGTCAACTTTCGATGCACTGGCATGTTGCACGAGCTGTGTGGGGTACGTGCACACTCGGAAAGCACGTCGAAGAGCCAAAAACACTGCCTCATTGGTGGTACGTGCACACTCGGAAAGCACGTCGAAGAGCCAAAAACACTGCCTCACGGGGGTCAAACGCGGCAAAAACACTCTTTCGTGCCAGAAGTTCTTTCGAGTTCGGGTGTGCGTTGGCAGTCAGGGTCCACGAATGTGTGCGTATGCCTCTTGTTTCGGTCTTGGTGGCCTTGTTGTAGCTGATCTTGATGCCCACGAAGTAGGCTCCGTCTCCTTGGCGCTTCAGCTTCATCTTCGTCACGGGTTCTTCGAGAATCTTGTTGGCCATCGTGGCCGTCTTGGCCATCACGAGCAAATCGAGAATCTTGTTGGCCATCGTGGCCGTCTTGGCCATCACGAGTAAGTCGTCAACATAGATACACGCCATCTGCAGGTTCTCCCCTGACCCTCTCATGGGATATAGAGGCATGGGTCGAATTGGCTTGGGTGGAAGGAAGCCAAGGCCAAGGAGGATCTTGCGGCAGTGCTCGAACCAGGCCAGGGCCGCTTGCTTGAGGCCGTACAGCGCCTTGATGAGCAGCACCTTGCGCTTGGTGCCGTCGCCGTTACCTGGGCGACTGGTCGACGTAAAGCTGGACACCCTCTTCCATCAGTGCCTGGACGAAGGTGGTATCGGCGTCGCCTTGGAGGATTACGAATCCCTTGGAAACGACGACGGCGGCGCAGGTACGAATTGTGGCCATCTTGACCACCCGTGAGTACGTATTTGTGTAGTCGATGCCTTCGACTTGACTGTAACCCTTGTTGACTGTAACCCTTGTACACTAGGCGTGCCTTGTATCGATTAACGTCGCCGTCGGAGTTGGTATTCTTGGCGTATTCCAGCGGGAGCCGATAGCCTTGCGTCCGACAGGCAGGTTGGAGATCTTCCATGTCTCTGCGCCGCAGAGCTGCTTGAGCTCGAGCAGTTCGGCCTTGATCCATTCGTCGCGCTCGTTGGACGACATGGCTTCGTTGTGGCCCTGGGGTACGTCATCAACGGCAGGTATGGCTGAGCATGCGAAGTCCACCCCATTGAGGACCATCGTAGTGGATTCGTTGTCTTGCTCCATGGAGGCGTTGGCTGTGTCCCGAGTGGTGCGGTTCAAGTCGTCGAGGACGCGGTCGACCGAGTTGTTGGGTTGCCGAGGTTCGTCGATAAATCTCGATAGCGTCCTGATCGTGTTTCTGTCACGTAGGGTCATCCGTGTTGGTGCTCGTGGGTGCGTTGAAGTCGTCCATTATCATGGACATGCGGCCACTTGTTGGGGCTGGTGATGACACGAAGGTAGGCGTTGACCTTCCTGGTGTGCCCAATTCGGGTCGATCGAAGTCTAACCTCGTTCGGTGCTGGCGGCACTGCGGCCGCGCTCGTTGAAGATGCCCGTGTGTATGGCGTCGACACAGATGCAGTGGCTGGCCAGCGGACGTCTCCCATTGAGTGAGTCCCTCTTCATCTTCATCGTCGTCGTCATCATCCACTGTGACTAGGTACTCATGGATTGGTATGCGTTCGCCAAGGAACTCTTTCTCGCGGAACTGGGCTTGAACGCTGTTAACCATCTGCTTTTGCTCCAAGTCGTACATCTTGTATGCCTTCTGATGTTCTGTATTCCACATCATGACGCACTTGGTGGTCTTCGGGTTGAGCTTGTTCCTCTTTTCTGGCTCATTGACCATGTTGTAGGCAACGCAGCCAAACGCGCGAAGCTTGTACAGACTGACCTTATCGCCGGTGAAGGCTTGTATCGGGGTTGTCGTGGCGTAGAAGCCATGTGGCACGCGGTTCTGGATGAACACCGCTGTATTCACCGCTTCGGCCCACCAATGCTGGACGAGACCGGCGTCGGAGAGCATGGCCATGGCCATCTCCATGATGAAACGGTAAGCTCGCTCTGCCATCCCGTTTTGCGTCGACCCATCTTGTAGGCATGACCGCTGTGTTGGATGTGGTGAACAGTACTTACGTATACACTTCGGAAGGAGTTCGTCATTCAAGTATCAGTGTTTTCGATCTACCATTGATTGTATGCTGTAGACGTCTCGTGAACACACCCCATTCATTCCTCAAATGCTTTGTTGAAGGCGTTGGAGGAGTACTCTGATCCGCCATCGGATCTGAAGACCTTGACCTTCCGTCCTGTTTACGCCTTGGACCACGCCATGACTTTCGCGAACTTGGCTTGTTGGTGGCGGCGTCGGTGAAGTTGACGAAGCGAACGGCTTTCATGTCCAATCCGGCGTCAACGTACAGTACAGTGTGTAGTACATGCACCCAATGATTGACGCCGTTCTCATAGGGCCTTTGGTGTCAGACACCCTGCACTCCCATATGACTAACATGGACATGAATCTGATGCACTTGGAGGTGATGGCTCCAGAGAATGACCAACATTCTCAGCAGGCCGGGCAGACAAACTGTATGAGGTGCTATTCGATGCAATGTCTTGAGCTTAAGATGCATGGCGCTCGGTGGTCCAATCGACGGTGAGAAACTGCTGGGCACGGACTGGCATACTCGACAATGACCTGATGGCATCAGTACTCGAATTTCTGGATTGACTGTGAATGTGTAGGCTATCGCTGATTCATAGTTAAAAATTGGCTACCATGCGTCGTTTTACGATGGATAAACTGTTATAGTTTATGCACTGCTACAGTAATTGAATAATTTTGAGCATTCGATTAAGGGGGAAGATGAGTAGTCCTTTCGCCACCTATGAATGTCCTGCGAGTCGTGGTTGTGCATAACGTTATACACGAGTGTACCAACCAATCGGGTGCACCACACGTCAAGACAAGACCGCGTGATGAAGCTTTGGATTTGTACAGTACAGCACCTTTCTAGGTTTCAAACGTTTCAAACCAGTCAGATCATTTTTTTTACTCTTCTCAATAGCTGTATCATTGCATTATATGTATGGGCGCAGTTCCGCGACACTTTTTGGGACCCTTCGATGGAAGGGTTCCTTTACTCCAAATTATTATAATAGTGTTTCTTAAAGAGGAGAATTAATGCAGTTCATAGAACTTAAAATCATGTCGAAATTCGTATTAGTGCTGAAAATGAATTAAAAGAGTGGAAATATCGATAGGCTGAAAACAGTTCCGAGCCACTTGATTTTATCCAGTTATCTGTCAAAAATTGCATCTGATTGGCTGAAAATTTCAGAGTGATTGTTTTCTACCAATCATGCATCGTGGCATGGAACCAACTTGTCACGGAACTGCGCCCACACGTATATTATATTAACACATGTAGGTAGCATCCGACATCGAACCGACACATTTCTGGATGGGGATTGGGTAACCGACATCAAGTCTCGTTTTGATTGGATGACCGATGTGAGAGGATTTCGATTAGGCGATCGTTCTGTCGTTTGCCAACATATCACGCACATAGCGTGATAACACGATATGATTGGTCAAATATCAAATAGGTGGCAGTTTCACATCCGGTGCACGAAGTCATTCTGCGTGGCTTCAAGCATCAATGGGCCGACCATGTGAGGGGCAGGAACAAGTGACAATAACTCGATTCCCTGCTGCGCCACACTGGTTCATCCAGATGATCCACGTGGGTCCAGGGACGGCCGCACAATTCCGTTGGGTAAGCCCCCGACGAACGAATGAACGAACGAACTAACCCCTAGGCGGATTGCGCGGCGTGGGATTCGTGTGACGGTGGATCCTTGGCGTCTTGTCGCTGGACGTGGCACGGGACGGGCGTCGCATGGTGGAGGGGGTGCGATGCTGGACGAGCCGAGTGTCAGACATTGTCCAGCCCCAACAACTGGTACGCGTAGCTATGCTGGTTGATCTTGGTGGTGTCGGCTATAGAACAGTAGTGCGTAGTCAGGCCGGCGAAAAACCCCGTGACACTGGGCTCGTCCAGCACTTCACCCCCCCACACCCCGCGGCACCGTCGCATGCCACGTCCAACGAAACGAAGCCAAGAAGCCGTCGACACACAAATACCACACCGCGCAATCTACGTTGTGGTTTGCTCGTGCTCGATTAACCTTTCGTCGGATACTCACCGAATGAGATAGTGCGGCCGTACCTGGACGGACACTTGGACCAATGTGGTCGACCATCGTGCTCTGCCCGACAAAACTAGTGTGGCGTGGCAGGGAATTGGGCTATTGGGCTATTGTCACACCAGAACATCCACACAAACACCCTCCAGACGTGGCATGCCGATGTGTTGGCGGTAGTAAACGCGTTGTGAATCTCCAGCGACGGGACCAACCGCGTCCTTGAACTGCGCTATCGGTGGGAACAAGCACCCGCTGCCGCCGACTGAGACTCGGCGTGGCTTTTGAGAGACTTGAAGCTCGCCGCATTGTAAGGACTAGGATGTCCGGAAATTGGCAAGTGCCTTAATGTTCT
>NW_009798633.1:0-4738 GCF_000520075.1 Aphanomyces astaci
TGCCTTACTAGCAGAAATGGATTTGCCCGTCGTTGATGCGAGCAACAACTACGGGCAAATTCTCTACTATACTGTATCAGCTCATCTCCTTATCATTCTATTAGTTGTGAATAAGGCATCTGCAAAGCAAGGCTAGTTACTTTAGTATTTTATGGCCAACCACACATTTCAATGTCGTCATTCTTCAATTTGCCACCTCACACACACTGCTCAGTGGGTCCGTGGGTATGTAAATAATCGATCCCCTTGCGGATTCAGCCATCCGTTAGTACCGCTAGCAAGGTTCATTCTATATCTAGGCACTACATAAATCACGACTATAGAAGATGTCTTACAGAAGCAGCACGAAGCACGATATACGATATACGTGGAACTTTGGCGGCTTGTGGCGTAGGCTGGTTGCTGTGGGAGTCTGGTAGCATGCAGTACAGTTCACACGACTGCTCCAGGCCATGAGGCCTGAAGCAATCGTTCGAGGTTTAGTCCCATGTATACGTATAGCTACTCGCAGTAATAATACAGTTTACACTACATCGTGATTCGCGTCCGCTTCATGCCATCAATCGGTGGTTGGTCATAGGGCCGTCGATAAGGTATTTCGTGATTTCCTTCATATGCGAGTTTACAGTCGATAAGTTTAAGGAATTTCGTGATTTCCTTCATATGCGAGTTTACTGTTAATTAACCAATCACATTGCTAATAGTCACACGTGTCCAGAAATTCTCATAACGCACTGTCTGCCGAAGTGGATCTCGCTGTGTAATATACTCTATATTCAATTCAGCAAATCTTATGTGTCCTTCAGCAGAAAATATGTGCGATTCAGCAATTCTTATGTGGCTCTCAGCAATTCCTATGTGGTCCTCAGCAGTTCTTATGTGGAAATATTTTATCCTCGCACCTACGAGGTGATTCAGAATCACCTCCAGCATCGGCATCGGCCAAATGATGCGCTCCGTCTGTGCGTTGACTGGACGGACGTCCACGGTCATGCGAAAATCGTTCGCTTCGTGCTAGTTGACGATTAATGTACGAGCATCATTTTGACCGGGGATTGCGGTAACATAACCCCGCTGCTCCTTCGAATAGCGGCACGCCTTGCACCGCACCGGTTCAGCGCCATCCTTGAGCGTCACACGTAGCGGCGCCACGTCCACCGGCGGATCTGGGCCCAACGAAAGCCGAAACACGTCTTCGTAGTGCAATAACAGTACCCATAGCGCCGTATCCTCGTCGCATCCCGCGGCACGACATTCGCTGACCTTCTCCTTCAGCTTCGCGTGCACCACAGCTTGGTAGTTTTCTTTCGACCAATCAGGAGTCACGCCCAACTGGTCCAGGCCGTACACGCTTTGCGCTCGCCGCGCACTCAGCAGCAACGAACGGGGACAATACCCGAGTTTCGCCATCACGACGCGACTCACGATTAGATCGCCCAGGCCGTCTTGTAGTGGCGCCGCCGCCACCCAACACTTGAGGTTCGCGATCACCAGCCCGTTTCAAAGGTCAGACGTAGCTTGACGTCGCGGTCCACATCGAGCTTCATGCCTTCCATGAACCCGCCCAATTCCATCGCGTCGTCCAGCTGTCGCACCGGCGACGTAAAATTGCCCGTTTCTTCCAGACGTGATAAAAACGTCGGCGACAACACCGATTGGTCAGCACCACCGTCGAGTAGTGTCGTCACCTTGAGGCCATTGATGTCGCAATCCAAGGTGCGATGAGCGCGCGCTTCGACCAAATCGTTCGCAGCCACGGCTACGCTAATAAACTTGGTCTTCTTGTCGGTCTTCTTGTCCGGCGGCCACATCAGCGACATACGGTTTCTTGAACCGCTGATCCAGGAGTCGCTGTGCTTCTCCGGGCTGGCACTTCGGGCACTCAACACCTTGTGGTCTTCACTACCACACTTTAAAGATCCCCTCGCATACGGGGCGCTTGTAGTGGTCATCGCCGGGGCTCTGGCTGGCGCCCCGCTATCCGCTTTCTTCGGTGGTAATTGGCGCCGCGGTTTTTCGCCATATTGCCGCGGCCTATTTGGCTCCGGCTTTGGATACATCGCAACTAATTGCGACTCGAACAACATGAAGTTGTCCATTAGGGACACTAACCAGCGGCAGAACGACTTTACGTCGGACTTGTACGCCTTGTTAGCTTCCCGCGTCAACTGTCGCTCGACGGTTGACTTCAACTACGGCGGTCGAATCGCCGCCGTGAGGATCTTGACCGACTGCTTTGGTTCCTGCTCCGGCAAGTGCGCCACATCCAGTTGCTCCAACTTGTCGTAGAAATCGGATAGCAGCCGACCGACTCGAGACTCAGCGTCACAAATCTTCGTGCCCATCTTGAGCGACGCCATCGCTTTCGCAACCGAGTCCAGGTCCAACTTTTGGACCTCACGCGCCGATAAAAAGTAGTCACGCCAGTCGTTTTCGGTAATTTCTTCAAACGACTTTCCAAAATCATGTGCGCACACACGCGGCAAAATCTTCTGGTCAATGCATGCCGCCAACGGCATCAAAAACATGGTACCGCCCATGCCGCGGTTTAGCACTTCCACGCGTCGCGAGTGGGCTAGATACTCGTCCATGAACTCACGACGCTCGCGCTTCGTGCTACCCTTGTACATAGATGCCAGCGGCACCTGTTGCACACCCATGAGGTTCTCCATGCGGCTTGTCGGCGCCGCTTGTTCGGACGGAAATGCGATCCTTGATTGGTCGCTTCAGCGAATAATCTCCATCGCACGCTATCCCGTCGTACCTTCTGGTTCAGCTCTTCTACCTTGTAGCTCTGCTGGCGCATCGCGTCCGACGCCTGGCGGAGCATTTCTTGATGCGCTTCGGAGACCCTGGCTTGTTCGGTCATCGCTCGCTTAAGTTCGTTTTGCAGACAAACCAGTTCTTCTTGTTGACGTAAAAGAATCGCTCGAGATTCTTCTTGTTCCATGCGATTCTTCTCCATCGCCTTCGCCATCGCAAACTGTAGGGAAGACTCATCTTCCATCCGCTTCGCCATGCTTCTTGCTGCTCATGGAACTGCGCCAGCTGATCGTACGTCATTTGGATGAAATGACTTGACGTCATCGCCGCTCGTTCCACGCTTTGCATCCGCAGCTCGTCCATCTCCGCTTGGTTCGGCGGAGGAAGCACGGCCACCACGGTCTCCATAGACCGCGTTCGCGTCTCACGAGCCAGGTTGCTCGTAAACGGCAAACTTCCTTGTTCCATACTCGTACGGCAAGTAGCAGGCTGCTACTAAAGAATTCTTTGTTGCGTCTCAACTTGACGGACCTTGCGATGTCCGATCCAAAGGCAAATCATGAAGTGAATTCCCCCCAGTGGCAAAAGTCACTGGAGTTTTACCCTAACCTATTTAGACAGCTGCTGGACAGCCAATAATCTAACTTGCGAATAGGATCGCACACAGGATATCCAACCTAATCAAACACTTGGATACCTTCTTGGGAGGGGTTCAGGGGTTCTGCGAATGACAATTTCGCAACACAGACCGAGGAATCAATGAGCACCAATGCCCTGGCTGGGACGATTGGGCTTCTATACAGATTAACACGTCGATGACGCTGTGGTTAGTGTGTGCCCAGAACAATGCCGTGCACGCTTCGAGAGTTTGAGCCTTGGCAACGCAAGTGACTCCGTCTCGAGATGCACATTCAAACCTTTCCTTGCCAGTTGATATGTACCCCGATTTGTAAGCTACTTGTGGAGGAGTAGTGGCATCGATACACTCGCAGGTCGGACGGATCGAGCGCTGACAAGGATGTGGAGCACCAGAGCCGACGCTGGTCGTACCCACTGGTGGATTGCGAGTGCACCAAGAGCGTCAGACCACAAGCCAATGGCAGCTAGAAATAGTAAATATCTCCCCAAAGGGACTATTGTTACGCCGCAAATTGTCGACTCACAGGTCTATTTTGACTATGTTGTTAACAATGTGGTACCGGCAATTGTTGCAAACTCGTGGGAACAGCAGGCCCTCACCGGCGTTTGACAACTCACCTGGTGCAGTCCAATGGTGTCAATCAAATAAGCATTTCGAACCATCCTCTCAATAGCCCAGACTTCAACGTCTTAGGCGTTTTTAATGCTATTCAAAGTCTGCAGTACCAGAAGAGAGCTCGTACAATCAAGGAACTCATTGGTTCTATAGAGAGGTCATTTTACGTCGAGAGGGCGTAGATTTGGCGACTTCTTCAGTGTAGACTTGGTCTCTTGGCCGCTATCAATTTTGTTCGCCGTTGAATTGTTACGTGTCTCGGATGTTGTAGTTCCACATGCTGTCCCCAACGACTCATGAGATCCGCCCATCAATTGTGTACGCCGTCAATGTGCATGATAGTGTAGCGGTAGCCGCCACCAATGATTGCCGCCCATTGCAGAGTTTGCCCCTTGTATGGGCTTTTCATTCGTCTCCGGGAGCAAAAATGTGTATCAAGTTCTTTTGGTCGCATATTGAACCCATTGGGCCACATGAGAAAGTAATTGATCTTCACACAGGCTCTGTAGCACTGCGAGAGGAAGCGTGTGTAGTTGAGGGCAAAATGCACAATGAATTAACTGAAGATCTACAAAGATCTCCTTAATCCTCATCACTATGAAATCTTCTTAATCTACTTCACTACTTCTACACTAATATGCACTTTTGTATACAATGGATGCGGGTGCGGTTGAGACATTGGGAACTTCACTAGGCTAGCGATTCTAAGCTATACTTGCC
>NW_009798634.1:0-2301 GCF_000520075.1 Aphanomyces astaci
TTCAAAAGCCAAGTGCGAATGGCTTATCTGCACACACTTCTGACGCTGCTCACCCGCGGCCGCGTGGGGCTGCTGCAAGAAGAGCTGGGTCTGCTGCTGTACCATATCGCAGACGTGGACATGCCGTCGTTCTTTCACGAGTGTCTGCCGCAGTTTGTGGGGGACGGCGGCGCCGACTCGCTGCAGTGCTGGACCGGACAAGTGGATGAGCCGACGTTCGTCAAGGAGCTGGGGCATTTTCTCATCGATTTTCGAGTCGGCCACGCCCGGCAGTAGAGAGAGAGGGGAGGTTACACGCTAATAGAGAAAGAATAACGTTACCCTGGATGGATGGATGGATGGATGGATGGATTGTACAGAGTATTTTGACATAATGGACGTGGAATGTGCGTTGCATGTGACAGTTTACGTACTAGTTATACGTACATATCGTCACAAGCAGTCAATTCGAAATTGGAGTGTTTGGGTAGCCGAATTTGCAACGCGAGTTCTACCAGTCACCGTTAGGGAAAATAGGACCCCTTAGTTGGGGATCGTTGTCAAATAGGGAAATATAGTAGGGCAGCCAATATGAATATTTTCAAAAGTATGATTTCATTTTGATTGTCTTCCCTACTGGTATTCCATACCATAACGACTCGGACAAATATTTGCTGGATATGTGCTTCGGACACGCACTTTACCGAATTTATCATTAAATGCGAATAGTTGTACCACAGGCCTTGTCCAGGTAGCGGCACGGCCTGCGGCCTACCTGCCGCTTTTCCCGACAAGAGGAATCGATTGGACATTCGGTGAAGTGCACGACTCACTCGTCGCCAAGGCACCGCCTGCACAAAATTATACACACAACCTCCGCTGCGGTGCGCGCAATTTCATTCGGACAAAATATGTTCCCCATAAGTCCTTTACAAATGTCAAGTATGTCCGACTGAAATTGTCCGAACGGTGTGATCATATTCACCCATAACGTTAGTATTTTTCCGAATGTTTTTCCTAATTGTTTGAACAAATAGTTTCTCAAATTTAATCACTAGTCATTTGTAAGTGAAATTAATTAAAACCTCCGGTATTTTCGCCGATATGTCATCTCATTTCCTGGATTATGAAGACAGCTGAAAAGAATTGTGTTTGACAGGTTTCAGAATGATTCATTCACCCATTTTTCGAAATGCCGCCATTGTACCGGGCCTCCTTTCTCCGTGACCATCCACGAGGACAACACCATCGATAACCTCAAGGAGAAGATCGCGATCAAAACGATGTATCAATTCCCAGCCTACAGCTTGGAACTCGTCATGGCGAAGGATGGTGCCGGGTTCTCCTGCGAAGCCGCACCAGCGGTGACACTCGATGAACTCCAAGACGTCCAACGTTTCAAGGCGATGAGGCCAGCGCTCTCGATGAAGAAAGCGTTTGGAGGCACATTCCCATCAAACGAAGAAGAAGTTTACGTGTTCGCGGTCGCCCCCAAGTGGCGATTGTTCTGCGTCGTTGTCGGAGGTATTGGGCCTCCTTTCCCCGTCACAATCCGCGAGGACGAGACTGTCGGCGAGCTCAAGGAAAAGATCGCGATCAAAACGATGTATCAATTCCCAGCCTACAGCTTGGAACTCGTCATGGCGAAGGATGGTGCCGGGTTCTCCTGCGAAGCCGCACCAGCGGTGACACTCGATGAACTCCAAGACGTCCAACGTTTCAAGGCGATGAGGCCAGCGCTCTCGATGAAGAAAGCGTTTGGAGGCACATTCCCATCAAACGAAGAAGAAGTTTACGTGTTCGCGGTCGCCCCCAAGTGGCGATTGTTCTGCGTCGTTGTCGGAGGTATTGGGCCTCCTTTCCCCGTCACAATCCGCGAGGACGAGACTGTCGGCGAGCTCAAGGAAAAGATCGCGATCAAAACGATGTATCAATTCCCAGCCTACAGCTTGGAACTCGTCATGGCGAAGGATGGTGCCGGGTTCTACTGCGAAGCCGCACCAGCGGTGACACTCGGTGAACTCCAAGACGTTCAACGTTTCAAGGCGATGGGGCCAGCGCTCTCGATCAAGAAAGCGTTTGGAGGCACAATCCCATCAAACGAAGGAGAAGTCTACGTGTTCGCGGTCGCCCCCGACCAACCTGCCGCAAGCACCGCGGCGTCGCTTGTCGAGTACAAGAAACACAAGAGAAACGAAGACGAGAGCTCCATGTCGATTTCGAGGTTGTCGCTTCCGAAAATCGCACAGTTGGGGTATTCCACAAAAGGGTGGACGTTGCCGCCGGTGGACGGTGTCCCGCGGTAGAGTATTCCAGACTTCG